>NC_041396.2:130345073-130602573 GCF_900747795.2 Erpetoichthys calabaricus | reverse complement strand
CGGAGTGGGGTCCTGGGAAGTCTGTGCTTTTGCCTGTGTGTTCCAGGTCATTTTCTGAAAGGCCGTACCTTGAACTTGGACTTGATGCCTGTCTAGGCTTGGATGTAGCTTTAGATTTCTTTTCTGTTTCTTTCTGAGCTCCTTTCTTGCCGCTCATGTTTATATATGTTTGTATATACTGTAATAGAACCTCCTCGGGTTGGGTAGATATAGGATACCTCAGGATAATAAGAAATAAGAGAAAAAAATAACACAGCTGCTAACGGAGCTCCGCTTCAGACGTCCATCTTCCGTAACGGACGAAACCAACTCCATAATCTGCATCTTTCTTAATGCTGTCTAGGATATGATCTATTTATTTATCAGGTCTTCAGTTTTCCTAACCTAGTTAATCCAATTTGTTCCGATCCAAGGAGTGTATCCTTTAAAGGGACCAGCATAAAGTTCCAGACTGGTCCCTGCCTTTTGTCTAATGCTACCAGCATAAGTTTTAGTTCATCTTTACCATTTATTTATATTAACAATTTATAGTATTAATTTATTATATGTGTTTTACTTTTTCATGTGATTTTTTTGTAGCTTAGTTTCTTTCATGTTCAAAAGTTTAGTTATAATGCATTTTAGAAAGAGTTTTATTTTATTTCTAATCTTTCAAAATTAATGATCAGAATTGTTTAAATGTGACTTTCATTTGGTTTCAGAGATTTGACAGTGACTTTTGTGTTTGGCCATCAGTGTTAATCTATCTGACACGTTAGTGGTGTTAAATGAGGTCAAATTATCTTTCTGATCTTCTAGCCTACCTCTGTAGTAGTAGTAGTATTGTCATATGTACAGAATATGGTAAAATTCATACGTGGATCTCTAACCAACATCCAACATGTCACCTCTGTTTAACAAAGACAAGCTGGAGTAAATATTCTTGGATGAATGAGCCTAAATCACTACCAAACATTGTGAAAAACATGTGCATACTTACCATTAAAGACTTAGACTTAGTTGTTAACCATACAGCCTACATTCAAAAAATTCAAAGCTGTATAAATACAAGTTACAAAGATTCCACTTTGAGAGCCATTATACCAATGAAACTGATAGATTGATCAATACAGCATTGTTTTTGTTAGCTTCATATTACTTAAATTATAATTTCCTTGGCAATGGCTACATGAACGGGTGGCACGGTGGCGCAGTGGGTAGCGCCACTGCCTCGCAGTTAGGAGACCCGGGTTCGCTTCCCCTGTCCTCCCTGTGTGGAGTTTGCATGTTCTCCCAATGTCTGTGTGGGTTTCCTCCAGGTACTCCGGTTTCCTCCCACAGTCCAAAGACATGCAGGTTAGGTGCACTGGCAATTCTAAAATGTCCCTACTGTCTGCTTGGTGTGTGGGTGTATGCCCTGCGGTGGGCTGGCGTCCTGCCTGGCTGAGATTGGCTCCAGCAGACCTCTGTGACCCTGTAGTTAGGATATAGTGGGTTGGATAATGGATGGATGGATGAATGACTACATGCTCTTCAGCTCTTGTCACACATTTTTCTTCACATCTAAAAATTCCGCAGCATGCTGAATACCATTTACACATGGCTGCTATGGCTTAAATTCAGCCCTTTGTGCACACAGGCAAGCCCATTGACAACCACGTGTCATAAGAGCATCAGAGCAATACACATACTGCAACAAAGATAATAGCACTATATGAATGCTGTATTTGTCTGAAATGTGTGACAGAAATTGATTTCAAGAGTCAAGCATCTTCATGCTTTTTAAAATGGTTAAATCATTTTATGAACATCTGCCAGTAAACTTTAGCATTTAAATGTGAAGTCATATGATGTTCAAAACCAAACCTATATTTACCGAAGCTGATACTTTATGAAATAGTTATACTATAAAGCCAATTACTATTATTACTAAAGTATTACTAAACACTACATGTTTTTTTATCTGTTACTGACCAACACATTATTTTTCCCAGATTTCTTTTTATTCTGTTTGCTAGGACCTGGGAAATCCTGAAATACTGCATTTCCCTAGCCTCACGGGAATGTAAAAATTAATTCAGAAAAAGTGAGTACTTACTTTGGACAAGTTCAATAAATCCTTTTTATGCTACAATCAAAGCTTACTGTACATAAAAGCCAAATCACAGCATTGCATTTTAAACAAAAGAACCGGTTACAGCTGTACTGCTTTGAATTTTACTCTTTGTAAACTTTGAATTTGAAATTTTAATCATATAAAGTACCAGCTGGTACATTTTCACACATTTTGGTTGTTCAGCTGAGGTGCAAAAACTTTATTTTTAACCTTAAACATGAAAGGAAAAATCTGTCATTTTTAAACATGGATGTCTCAGTTTTGGTATTCATTCAATTAAGGCAGGTGTATGAAATGATGCAGTATACTTGTTCAGATTTCAGATTAACCCAATTATTTTATGCTTCTGATTCTTAAAAACAGCCAATCAAAACTCTGACAAGCATAAAAAATGGGTTTTTATTTTAGCTTTTTTATCAAGACAGATTTAGTTGTTAAAATAAAGCTTTTTACAAAATGAAGACACTCCAAGAGCAATTTTTAAAATTTCAATTTCCCCTTAAAATGTCTGTAATTCAATGTCCACACAGACAAAAGACAAGACCACAAGCAAAATTATCTGTTAAACTTTTTTTGTGATCTGGGCAAGTTGTCTGCAAATGAAATGTCAAAGTGAGAAGGGGAAAAATAGTTCTTGAATTTGACAAGACTACAGGCATCTTTCTGAGTGTTGGAATACCCCTGTTCATGTGATCTCTAAATGAGTGAATAAATCTAATCAGAGGTTTTACCTTCAATGTGCTTTAGGTATGTGAAAGCTGAGAGACATGGAACAGTACCATTGTGTATAGATTGACATTCTGGTTAAATGGACATTCATTTAAATTGAGAGATGAAGCAATTTGTGTTTCAGTTTAAAAAGACTCGATTTTGGTTGAGCGTTTAGTGCTATAGCTTTTGCTGATAGATGATAAGGGACAACTTCTCCCCCCCCAAAAAAAAGATTCTATTTAAATACTATTTGACAAAAGACACAATTATTGTCATTCAAGCAGGTTACGGAAAAAGAAAATAATATTGGGACTGATGTTTTTCTTCAAGGTTTCATTTTTAGGATAAAGTGCAGATGCATACATACATTTTGTTCTGGTTGAAGTACAGGAAGATGTCACACATGTGTGAATAGGCACCACTTGAAAGACTCAGGTAAGACTGACAATACCACCTTGTGGCAGAGGGTGTCACGACTATAATATTTCCTCCACAACTCTGACTGTTCCAATGGAAATGACACCTAGCCCCACCCACAACACATGCACCAAGCCCCACCCCTCCTGGGCTCAATCCTATATATGACAGTGATCTGTCTGAACGAGGTCATCATTTGGACCCTTCTTATAAGAACAAAACTAGTGCTACTTTATGTCTCAATTGACAATGAATGTCGGTCAAAGGTGAATTGACCTAAGTTTGTTCTTTTGTCTTGACTGAAACTTTATTAAATGGGATTACACCAAGTTGGCATCCCACCTTTTTGCACCCATGTCCATCACATTTGTCACAAAGGTTAACTGACTTGTTTAGCATCCCATAGTATATTGGTATGTGGGAAATGAACTGGAAACAGTGTGGGTTTGTTACCTTAGCTTCTACTACACACTTGACTGTGTACACTAAAAATGAAATGATGAAACTTCAGCCAGTTTTCCCCCTTTATTAGATAATTAGATAATATTAGAAAACATGAATTCACATAGCAGCCAGTCTTTGCTTGCAATGGATCTCAACAGACCATGATGCATTTAAGATCTGTTTCAACTTTATCTCTAATTATATTTTTAACATTCAGCACCAACTTACGACAACTGTGTACTTTATTCCAAATCCTATAATCGTTTGTTGTAAAAAAAGAACTTCCTGGATTCTGTCTTGGATTAATTTTTGCTTAATTTTCACCAATATTATTGAGTATGTGATTCACAGTAAAAATTAAAGAATCCTGCTGGATCACACTTTCCAATGCTGTTTGGGATTTAGAAAATGTGCATTATATATCCTAGTAGCATTCTAATTGAAGACTAAAGATTAGGCCATGTCATTTATTCCACAGGTACAGGTGTCCAGGAGCAAATTATTTAATGAAATTTCTCATAAGAGGTAAGGTTGACATTGCAGGGGTACTATTTTTTCCTTAGAAGTTTAGGAAAAATATACCAGTATCTATTTTGACTGATTCATGGACAGTGCTAACCATTTATGATTTATTGATTATATTCAATACGTATACAGTTTTTTTGTAGTTTAATTGTAGTTAAATTGTATTTAATTGTAGTTAAAAGTCCTCACAGGTGGCGCAGTGGTAGTGCTACTGCTTTGTAGTAAGGAGACTGTGGAAGAGTGTGGGTTCGCTTCCCGGTTCCTCCCTGTGTGGATAGCGCTTTGAGTACTGAGAAAAGCGCTATATAAATGTAATGAATTATTATTATTATTAATTGGGAGTTGAATTATAGTAGAAATCTTTAATTTTGTTACAGTAAACCACTGGCAACATTAACTTTTATCTGCATAATTTAATTGTCTGCATAATCATGGAGTAGGCACAAGAAGCTAGTTACTTAGTCTACAATCTCCCTGTATGTTATCTTCATTATTATGAAATAAACCCATTAAATAAGTGCTACTAATATTATTAAGGGTTGTGCCAGATAGCTCCATTTCCTCACTGTCTTTGTCAGATTAGTTGTTGTTCTAAATAAAACTCTAGACTTGTTTTATTTTCTTTTAATAATCTGAAGTAGGATGTATATGGTGTTCCTACATTGTAATAAATAATAGTCTATGTCAATGGTGTGGAGTACGGCTGGGGCCCTTGCCCGGCTGGGACACCTATACGTTGGAAGGGCAGAGGGAAGGGAGCATATCTAGAGCATTACCTTCCATGGAGCGGTAGGTGGCAGCCCCCTTTAGTTGCAGTGGTTCCTTGGACTCCCGCAGTGCTCCATGGGAGTTGGAGTTTGGTGCAACTCTGTTGGAGTAAGTGGGCGCTGCCAGGGGGTGCTGCAGCTACTGCTGATCCCTGGTTTGCAGCACTTCCACAAAACCCAGAAGTGCTATTGAAAGTAGGTCAATGAGCACCTGGAGCAACGAGCTGTGTCCTGGACTTGTATATCTGCCTGTCAGTGTTGGGTTGGGGCGGCTGTACACCCTTGGTGGTCCAAATGGCAATTTTAGTCTTCATTTTCCCTCTAATTTTAAGGAGATAGTGATATAACTAAACTGTGATGAATTTGTTTTCAATGCAATAACAAAATGTCTTTCTGCTTTTGTTAATTTTTTTTTTTATTATCACCACCTGACATGAAGATAGGGTGATTTGCTTTTTAATTTTACACATAATATTACGTTGTACGATAAAGCATGCATTTAGAAAAACGTTTTACAAATCGTGTACTCACCAAATACCAGGCCAGAACCAGTATAAACTAAAAACCAAGGACCTCTACATACAAGCTATAAACAGGCAAAGATGAAAACTCAAGTTTAACTTAGCCCAAGGGCTATAGTGAAAAGGTGAGCTGGTAGAAGTTTCAAGGACATAAGTTATGCCTAAACAGAATTTGGTCAAATGGCATGATGCCTGAACATGACAGGGATGCTAGCTCTATACTAGGACATCTCAATGGTCCAAGAGGTGCATTAAGAAAGCACAAGACTGTCATAAATTCAGGCGAAAAGAGAAGTTCAAAAATCTCTATTATTCCATCCATCCAGAGGTCATGCCAAATCAGGAACCAATCAGCTTACTAAGGCAAAGAGCCACCTGCTTATTTAAGGTTGTATTATTTTGTCAGGTTCATTTTACTTTGCATCTGTTTTGGACACATTTAGAAGTCTTACTTTTGAAATCTTTTACTATATAATGCATGAATAAAAGTGTGAAAACTTCTCCTACAGGTTTTGGTTTGTGACAAGCTGTGTGGGTGGAACAAAATGAGGGCTGTAATAGGGATATGGGACACTCTGTTCAGGATTATGTAATAAACAGTTGGAAAGTGAAAATAGGATCACACTAGAACCCTTCCACGGTAAAACACCATCAGTAAATCCTAACTATGGCCAAACACCCAGGAACAGATTCCCAAGTTCAAGACTGGACTTGACAAAACTTTTGACACCCTTCCCCTAATCCCTGCTGCCATCCAAAACAAATCTACTACTTCATTAAATAAAAGCATGTTATTCAACCAAATGCTGATGTTAATTTGAATTTTTAGGACATTGAACACAATCTAATAACTTCAATGTACTCCTTGAGTAGATAACATGTATTAGGCAATTTGCACAACAGTAATTAACTTTGAAATCAGTATGCTTCAAATATTGAGCAGGCAATTGAGTAAAATCATAACAGCCCATACACATTTTACATTCAATAATGAAATACAAATACAGTAAAACCCCATAATTACATACTCCACAATAACACTAATTGGCAAGTAATGCAATCATTATTTGGTTGCCTACCTTCTCCACAAGTGATCAGAAAAATCACGGTCACTATTTTGCTCGCGAAAGTTGAAATAAGGGTGCACTGCTGGAGTTGATTTCACTTGACGCACATGATACACTCTAAACAGGCAGGGCTGTAAACCACAGTGAACTGTACCAGAGCAATTCTGTAAAGCTATAAACAATTAATTCTTAATATCCTAACTCAGCAAACCAACATAGGTCAACATCTATTATCAGGGACCTCATGTATAATGCCAAGCATAGAATTCACACTAAAACATGGCGTACAGACAAAAACAGAAATGTGTGTACGCACAAAAAAAATCCATCCATCCATCCATCCATCCATCCATCCATCCATCCATCCATCCATCCATCCATTTTCCAACCCGCTATATCCGAACTACAGGGTCACGGGGGTCTGCTGGAGCCAATCCCAGCCAACACAGGGCGCAAGGCAGGAAACAAACCCTGGGCAGGTCACCAGCCCACCGCAAGGTGCGCACACACACACCAAGCACACACTAGGGACAATTTAGAATCGCCAATGCACCTAACCTGCATGTCTTTGGACTGTGGGAGGAAACCGGAGGAAACCCATGCAGACACGGGGAGCACATGCAAACTCCACGCAGGGAGGACCCGGGAAGCAAACCCAGGTCTGCTAACTGTGAGGCAGCAGTGCTAACACTGTGCCACCATGCCACCGCCAAAAAAAATCCAGATGCATAAATCTGCGCATGCCCCAACTTCCACGTTTTTCTGCCCCATAAATTCCAGTCAGAGTGAAATGTAACGCATGCACCTGCTGCCCCACCCTAACTCCTCCCAGAATTGCACATCTTTGAATATGCAAATCAATATAAATAGTCCCGTAGGGTCACCATTCTATGAAAAGACAATGGCAAAAGCACTGGGAAAATAGAAGAATTTTAGCGAATACCAAGTGAAGGCAAGGAAAAACGTACTATTTGTTGGTTTAAGCAGTGGTATAAACAACAAAAGGAAGTTGATCGAGTGGCGGAGAAACTCAAAAATTCATGTTCAGATAGTCGCTCAGTGTCCGAAATAAAAAAGAAGTGGTCAGATATCAAAGTCGCTGTGAAAAGGCGAGTTGTAGCCCACCATCTGAGTGTCATATGGAAGCGTATTAGGGTACAGAGAAAAGAAAAAAAACAGAGACAGTGGAAAAAAGTTTGAAATTTCCACTTTAACCAACTAGTTTATTTTGCCATTAAAGTAGAATGTCATAAACTTCATCTTAAAATCGTTTAATTTACTAGTTTCTCAAATCCCATTGTAACTAAAGCATCACATTAAATGCTTTTTATTCTATGTGTTCTTCTATGTACTTTATGTGTGTGAATCATTTCTTGCTTCTTAAACGGGCTTTCTCTTACGCCGACAGGACACAGAAAACATTACATTCATGATATTACAACTCTCTTAACAATTAAAAACTAAGATATATACTTGATATCATTTTCATGATGAAATGAATTAAAGCATGTATTAAACATGGGCTACGGTGGGTTGTCACCCTGCCCGGGATTGGTTCCTGCCTTGTGCCCTGTGTTGGTTGGGATTGGCTCCACCAGACCCCCGTGACCCTGTGTTCGGATTCAGCGGGTTGGAAAATGGATGGGTGGATGGATTAAACATGGGGGCATGGTGGTGCAGTGGTAGCGACGAGCTGGCACCCCATCCAGAGATTGTTCCTGCCTCCCGCAAGATGCTTGCTGCGCCATGCATGACCCTCGATGAAATAATTTATTGCAGCAGTACTGTCTCTTTCAAATGTACTAACACCCAATTCCTGTCCTTACTTTTCTTTCTCCAAGTAACCAATCACCACACAATCAGCTCTTTAATAAACGTAAAACCATCTGTAAGCTTAGAATGCTGATTCTTCAAAACTTTTAAGGAACATTGAAATATCTTCGTAGTACATGTTTAATTATTCCATCCATCTATCCATTCAGTCCCAGCAAGCATACAGGTTACAGGTTGATTACAATCAACGATAAAAACGATATACGGTTAATTTCAGTATATTTCATAAAGCCACGTCAGGGATGTGAATCTAAAAAATAAAGGGAAACCACACAGGTACAGTACCACTCCTTTGATGCTGGGTGCAGCCACTTTGCAAAACTTTGCGTATGCTATGGTTTGAGCTGGCGTGAGAATGTGTGTGGCTTTATGCCATGTTTAGATTTTATACATCATGATCTGAGCATGGAAACGGGTGTACGCAACATTTTTGTGCATACGCACCATTTATACATGAGGCCCCTGGTCTAAATATAATAGAAAAACTCCACTACAGAAGCAGTCTATATGATATAAGCTGATTTCTGTCCATCGCACAGCGATAACAATAGGAAAATGACTTTCATGTGAAAGCACTTTTGCTACAATTAAAGACAACACATGATTCCACTACCTGGATAATTCATTGAGAAGGATCTAACTGCATGCACCAGTCACTCTTGACATGCCTGTTAATATCCCTTGTGATACGCCCATTGTCTTCATTATCAGAAGACAAATTATTTGTCGTTTATTTATTGAATAAAGAAGAAGGAACATGGCAAAATAACAGATAGAGAAAGAGTTAGAAATTAAGATGTCGGTGAGTTTGCTGTAATTGGTTTAAACTTTTAAGTTCAAACAAGATCAAGTGTATTTACAATTAATGTTTGCAATACATTGGGAGGTATTTTGTAATGAATCTAGTAATAAAATACATTGCATTTTTCTTTCCAACAAATGTGTCAACATTACAAACATTAGCACTGCTGTTGAAAGTCCTTTACAAAATGCCATATAATTAACAAGTATGGCAACAGACAAAAAACTGACACTAAAGGAAAACTGAAATGGAAAAATATAGTAAATAAAAAAGAATCATAGAAGTAATATCCATTAAACATTTTGTTAAACTCCCATCATTTATATAGTAAATAAATAAGAAACTCCATTAATAGCTTTAAACAGGACACAATGGGCTGCCAGGATCCAAGTGTGAGATTGTTGCAGTCCTGCCATCAGCTACCTCCCTCAATAAGCTCCAATTGGATTAGTACTTCTTCCTTCAGCCTTTTTTCCCCAGTTATTTATTTCTGTTTAAAATGTCCATTATTTGGTTATAGTGTTGGTTATAACTGCCATGGATTTTATTAGTCTTCTTCTTTCAGCTGCTCCTTCCTTTTAATTAGTACACACAAAAAATGCTTTGGAATGAGTGTTATTAAAAATTACACAAATGAGTCATGTAGTTGAGTGAAAGATTGCAAGTCCCACAGATAAATGTTTGGGTGCTAACCCGGTACTCCCCATTTAACTCTCAGGTTGCAAGCAACTTAGTCCTGCGGTGCAGTCTGATTCAAACTGAATGCTTCCTTCTAGTAGCTGCAGACTTTATAGGTGGGGAACTGGAAGGGGTGAAGTCAGTTGCCCTTACTGGGTGTCTTCTAGGTACCATGGAGGGAACAAAAGAGGTGAATGGTAGCACAAGTATCCTCTCTCCAGGGGTGGTATTACCTACCTCAGATGAGTCTAGAGGGTGATCCACAGATGTACATGCATGACAATTGAGTATGTTGCAAGTACTTCATTTGTATTGTGGACTACAGTTGTACTCTGTTGAATTAATTTCAAATAGATGATGTTTATATTTAAGCTGTACAGCAAAAGTCCACAATGTGTCATGGATTGGGCAAGCTTGTATATAATATTCTACAATCAGTCATTTGTCCAACTTCCAGAGGCTCCTATCGTGCTCTTTTCCTTACTGATTCACTAACAGTATCATGAAAATCCAAGTTTTTAGTCATTGGCCATTAAGTGAAAGTGACTTCAACCATCTGTTTGGTTTAATTGGTCACATTTGGGGGATCCATGTTTTGACACAGTTGAACCTTTTACCTTGAAGCATACAATAGCATGCAATAACAATCATGAAGTCACTTAATCCAAATCAGTGTGAGTCCACTGCTGGACACACTCATAAAAGCACAACCATACATAGACAATTTAAAAGTGCCTTTTACCCTAACATCGACACACATCATTGAGGATGTGGACATAAACTCATGCAGACATGCAGAGATTGTTCAATGCCCAGTGATATCTACTGGATATGAAATTCTACTTTACTATGCTATTAAAGGTCTTCAGCCACTGACTGCAGTTTTTCTATTTGTTTATTCTTAGACTAAGCTACAGTGATAAGCAACAATGCATAAATGCTTTCAAGACATTAATAATTTTATAGATCAAATATAAAAAAAAACAATACAGCTAAATGCAAGGACGAGTGCTTCTGCATCTTAGCCATTCTGGAAAGCTGTTTGAAGATTAGTTACCATTAGATGCACTCCACACTATATGTTCACCCTAGGCTTACTACATCCTCACTGGTAGCACAGTGTACAACACCTTTCACTGATGAAGAAGCATTTATGAAGGAGATAGAAAAGCATTTGTTAAGGAGGAGACAGGCAATTAGTCTGGTGGGAAGCGGGCTTCAAAATTTTTTGTTTGATCTGGAAATAGGAATGCTTTCATGATTTCAGTGATTTCAGATGTTGTGCAATTTCCACTCATCTTTTCAAAAACAGTTTACCAAAGAAAAAGTTCAGCAATTACAATCAAACTGGTCTTGTGATTGGTCTACTTACATGAATGTTAGCATAAGTATATGAGAACCCCATTACATTATGAGCAATTTAGCCAGAAATTTTACAGCTTCTGTGGTGGGTTGGCACCCTGCCCGGGATTGGTTCCTGCCTTGTGCCCTGTGTTGGCTGGGATTGGCTCCAGCAGACCCCCGTGACCCTGTGTTCGGATTCAGCGGGTTGGGAAATGGATGGATGGATGGATTTTACAGCTTTGTTCACAGGTACAGAAAAGGTGGAACTGTGCTAGGTCTTCGCACAGAAAACTGCTGGGTGCACTTTCCTGGGATTCTTGATCTGGGTTTCTTTACATTTTTTGATAAATTCCTGGGAATCCTTGGCATACCAGATTATTTGAACAATCGCAGTTTGTACTTCCACTGTTGCAAATATCTGGAGACAGAACTTATCAGTCCTAACTATGCAGGTATCTTGTTACCCTGTTCATGGTCCAGCAGAAATGTTACATGTTTAGGATTTTTTTTTTTCATTATGTTTTTGTTTTAACTTTTCATTTTTGAAAAATAAAATCCAAAATAATATTAATTACTACATTCTACTGTGTATCTAGTAATCTTCTGAACTACACTATAATGATCAGTTATTCCTGTTATGTCAAACTGTATTGTGCAGTAGCAAAATTTCTTGCAAAGTTTTATATAATTTTGTTTTAGAAGAAATCTTTATCTAAAGCTAATGTGACAGAGTAGCTGGCCAGGACCGTGGCTGCAGTTGTTTTCAGAAAAAACACAATAGCCATAACAACCCATAGTTAAGAATGCACTGACAAAGACAACTCTTGAGCTCAGTCCAATAAGACCAGACTGCCTTCAGCAACAAAGAATACTATGTCACAAAGTCATGTAGGATGTGTTATTAGAAGGGGTGCCCGCAAGACTAGTGAAGATCTGACTCCTGGGAAGAAAAGTGGTAAGTTCCTTCAGGATGTAATTGAGTGGGTTAATATATCCTCTCTTAAGGAACAAAAGGCCCCTTGTAATAATAGTTGGATCCACAGATCATCCTGGGCAACAGAAATGAAGGAAAGACTTTAGAGGGGTTGATGTCAGAAGTCCCTGGGTTTAGAAATGGAGGCAAGGAAGCTGTTTTTTTTTTACTATACCCATTATATTAAGTAAGTGATCTAGGATCTTACATGGTGCTTGAATTGAGAGATAGGATTCAGAGCTCCAAGAATACATGTTCCTGACCTGGGAAGCTATGGTGAGGTTATCCCTTGAAGTACTTACTGGATAAGGGTTAAAAAAGTTTTCCAGAAATTCTGTTTTTGAGTTTAGAATTTAGATTAGCGTCTACCTATAGTTTGGCTTGTGGATGAAAATGGGGCTAGAGGACAGAAGGAGAAAGAGCAACTTCTTATATATTAGTGGATGCCCAAGAGCAGACCCTAAAGACCACAACTCTTTCACAGATGAGTTTTGGCTATTTGTATTTTACAAATGAAAGTCTTAGGCACTCATAATATTAATAAAACTTAAATTGTTTTAAATTAGTGCCTCATGGTTCTTGTTTTTATATGTACAATTGTTAGAAAAGGCAGGAATTGTCCCTAGTAATAATCCTGACTTCAAATGATTTAATTAACAGCAGAGAGAAAGTCATTTTTAATTATAACTTTATGAATGACAGTAAGGTCAAATAAATGATGGAGAGGTTCAGGACCTTCAAAATGTGAAGAAATGGTAATCAATTAGGAATATATAACTTTTTGCTGAGTGTGTCTGTCTTTATGCCTATATGAATATTAAAGTCATCCATCAAGATAACTTTTTAATTTGGGTCAGATTAAAGGGTGCTAAACTCAACTATTGTACGAAAAATGAAGATGATCCCAGAGTGAGTATAAATTATTAGTATAGGTGGGGTTGGTTCAGTTTTGATGTATAATGTTATAAATTTAAAGACATAAGCTCTCTTTGCCTTTTACAAATATTTGAAGTTAGTCATTTAAATTACAGTACTGCAGATGTGCATGTCCACACTACATTTGCAGAAAAGGTGAAACCATTAGGAGTGATTTTGAATAAACAAATAATGTCTCCGTCTTTAAGCAAAGATTACTAAATAAATAAATCCCATCCATCCATCCATTATCCAACCCGCTATATCCTAACACAGGGTCACGGGGATCATCCATCCATCCATTTTCCAACCCGCTGAATCCGAACACAGGGTCACGGGGATCAGCTGGAGCCAATCCCAGCCAACACAGGGTGCAAGGCTAAATAAATAAATATCAGAATTAGCATTGAAAATGATGTCACTAACTAGAACTACTGTCTTTAAGCAAGCAGTATTGTAACTCAACCCAATTTCTGGCCATTTTGTGTAAATTTGGTTTATTCGGCCATAACTTTATCATACTTTGTTTAATTGACATAATGTTGTGAAAAAGTATTCAAAGTACTGTACAGCTGATTTTTTCTGTAAGTAGTCTTATATTCTGTAATTATACATTGTCATTTTCCTGTTACTATTAGGTACTTAAGAAATATTTCATTTATCTTTTATGCAATAGAAAAGCAAACACTGTCCTAGAAAAGTCTGCTGGGCTGTGGAAGGCTCCCTGACTGGGATTTATTAGAGGTGGGCTGGAGAATGGGAGATGCTTCTACATTTTTACAGTAATGATTAAATAATAGAATGTTATACATGCATACTTAAACAGGTTAGAAAGCAGCATGGTACCATTCTTACAGAGAGAGGGTTACACAATGTCTCAGTTTCATCAACTGGTTATGTCTTTTAATTGTTTAATCAACGAATGAATGGGATTTAGGTAATCTGGTGACTGACTGTTTATGTGCCCCAACAATCCATCTATTTAGCTTACTAACCTGCTTATCCAGAGTAGGGATGCCATGCCCTAATTATTTGGCAGAAAATTCCTTAAAACATAAGACATTTACCCTCTTTTTATCTTTAGCACTCAATGTAACTGTCATTTTGACTTAGCTATGTAGCTGTCCTTAATGAACTCCTTAGAGAAATACTATATCTAGAAGTGTAGCATTAATCTTGTAAGAATACCTGATATGTATACAATATTCAAAATATTTTCATAGCATATTCTTGCTAGTAACATATCTAAATTTATCATTTTAGTCCGGTACAATCTTTATCCAAACACAACTGAACTCCAAAGCTCAGTGGTACAAACTCTTCCATTTTGAGTTACAAAATCCATCCATCCATCCATTTTCCAACCCGCTGAATCCGAACACAGGGTCACGGGGGTCTGCTGGAGCCAATCCCAGCCAACACAGGGCACAAGGCAGGAAATAATCCTGGGCAGGGTGCCAACCCACCGCAGGAGTTACAAAATGCAAGAAGCAAATCTATTTAAAAAGTAAAAAAAAAAATATAGGTCCAAAACAACACTTGGCTCTGTCACCCTTTGAGTAAAGGTAATTACTAAATGAAAAGGAAAAAGAAGGGAGGAGCCAGGTTAACTATTTCGAGACACAGGGGATTTCCAGGGAGAGGGCAGTGTCATCTTAACTGCAAATAGCATCAGAGATGCATATCTAGAAGAAAGAGTCAGGAGTAGTAGCAAAAAATGAACAGAAAAGAAAAAGGCAGATTTAAAGAATGAATGTGACAGTATTAATTGGGGGCCAGTCTCTCCATAACTCCTTTGGAGTATAAGCAATGAATGTTGTAATTTTTAAAGGAAAGAAAAATATATTTTTAAAAAATACTTCCTGGATAAAAGGGGTTAGAGGAAGTGAAATCACACTTATAGATTTAATATAGTGGCAAAACATTGTAGTGGGCAATAGAGCATACATTGAAGAGAAAGACTTTATACAGTATATGGGTATAGTAAACTAGAGAAACTAAAAGATGGTGACAGAGAAGAGGAGAGGCTTGAAGAATATCACATGTATTAAAGACTGACCATAGTGTAGTTAAAAAACTTTTTGTGTGCATTCGTAAAGTGTTTCTGATTGTGGCTTCCTGTTTAACTAAGACATTCTGTATCATTTGAATCTAGCACATCAATATGGATAGGATCATATGACATTTTAACTGTGGTATTGCATATAAGAATTCCTATTTAATATATGCCAAAAACTTTTAATCTGTTTACATTTTTTAGGGGCATTAGATATGCAAAGACATAGGTGTGTTAAAGATTATACTATTTGTCTGTATGCTGATTGGTGCATACTAATATGTTTCAGATCTATCATGCAAATGAACTTAACTTATTTAATATTGTTGCTTTGTTATATGTTTCAGTCTTATCATGATGAAGTGAAGTTTGCACATAACAAGCTCCATCAATCCTGTTTTAATAATGGATATCCATCTTGAAGATATTTGTAACAGTGGCCTCGGCTGTTATTTAAGATAGTAATTTCCCTAACATTTAGCCTAAAAGTAAACAAAGAAAGATACAATTTGAATGTCCCATGGTATCAAAAATTGTAATTCCCTGCTATATTCAAGACTGGAGGAGGTCAAGACCCCCACTCAATTGAGGGAGCTCATTGTGAAAGAGTTGTGTTAAGCATGTGTAGGTTTGCGAATACCATGTCCAGATACCATAGAAAATAAAAGGACCAAGGTTAGACAGATATGATTTCAGTTTTAGGTGTACCAAAGAAAGGAAGCCTGGGTGGTAGATTAGTAGGAAAGACAGTCCATTTCCAATTGTAAGCCCACTGCAATAAAAGTAAATCAGGTAATGACACCAAAACTCCCGCATCCTTATAGCATGCTTGATAGTGGATCAGACCTTGGATGAACATTTTACTAACACATTTAAAATGAGGAAGAAGATTCATTTTGGTAAGGGAAGGTCAAGGGGGAAATCTGATTTAGCAGAAAAATCTTTAGCAGAAAAATCTTCCCTCAGTAGAATGTGGAAAATGTTTATATAAATGATAAACACCACTAAAAACTAAGTAGCAATCTACAATGTATGGAATTTAAGGGCCATTTTTTATTTTATATTGGTAACAAATTTTCAGTGACAATAAACTGATTGATCTTGTTGCCTCTCAGCTCCAGGAGCTTGAATTACAATAAAAAAATGGTCGCTCTTTGCACATTTGGACCGTATCTGTATGAGATTTTACTCAGGAAGTCCATTTCCCTCCAATATAATTTGATAATACATGAATGGGTAGGAACATTCATATGCATATCTGTGTGGGATGTGTAGAGTTGCCAACTGACCCTAGAAATCCCCTGTTATTTTTCCAATCATTGCTTAATTGTTAATGAATACATCTTAATTCCCTCATGAATATACAGTAATTGAGGTAAAACAATTGCATATGACCTTCTGTTTCTTGTTTACAAGTATACTAAGCCTGTTAGGCAAACATTTACAAAACTGATTAGGCAGAATAAGCATGAATGTATTCTTTTCAAAGATAGATAGATAGATAGATAGATAGATAGATAGATAGATAGATAGATAGATAGATAGATAGATAGATAGATAGATAGATAGATAGATAGATAGATAGATAGATAGATAGATAGATAGATAGATAGATAGATAGATAGTTTTGGAACTTGTTGACTGCTGCAAGGCTCCAATTTCCTTCTGTGAATAAATTACTGTGACATACATTATGCTTTCCTTGATTGCGATGCTGTATACTTTTTAATGTTAGTATATCAATTATAATTTCTTAGTTTATCATATTATTGCTTTGGAGTATTTCTTTTTGACATTCTGTTTATTTAATCTACAACAAGAGCCCCCTTCTTCAAATATAACCATTTGTAAACTCATTATTATTCTTTTCCAAAGAATTCAAGCTTTAATCTGCAAGTCATTGTACATTTTTATGATATCTGCAGGAATCAAGGGCAAAACATGTAGTATATGAATCAAAGCCCAATTGTAGTGTATAATTAGAGTGCCATTATAAACCAAATGTCCTTCAGATATCTTACACTTTACAGTACCGTAGAAATTAGCAAAGTTCAAGAACTAGCAAAGGTCATTGAGCTCATCAAATCTTCTCTTTCTGGCCTCATTAGATCAGTATTTGTAGGAACATTCAGATGAAATTTTGAAAGGTCTCAGGTGAATCTTCTGTAACAGACTATCCTGGTAATTGCATGCTACTGCTTTTGTTTCTCGTATATCCAAAGCCTGATAACTTTTGGTCCCATGTTTCATGTTAAGATTATAATATCAATGTGGAACCATTTAATGGATCCTATAAAGAGATCATAAAGTTCCTATTGAACTATCCCTCAATTGTAACTGCTTCCTAGGGAAAAATGTTGCCTCCCATAGTACATAGCAAGATTTAAAGAGAGCAAGAGTAAAAAAAATCACCATTCAGTTGAATCTACTCTTGCACACATAACAAAACTGAACATAAATGTGACCTTCATTAGCTGTGAACAAAATGTCAGGCATATTAATGATTTTTGCATTTTGTGAGCTCTTTTAAAAATTCAAGTTAAAAGATCCATTCTCTTTGCTGCAAGCTTTGAGAAGCTGAGATAACAGGTGCTATACACACTTTGAACACCTTATTCTTTGAGACATTTTTGCTCATTCAAATCTTTAATTTGTGCGGAAGTGAAAATGTTTCTAATTAGCTCATTTATCAATTAAAACTATTTTGTTCTGTGTGCTGCAGCAGCTTTTGCATTTTTAAATATTTAAAAAGACCAAAAATAATATACCAGTAACTGTAACATTTCAGTCCAACAGAATGTTCAGAAAACAAATGCTTCACTATAGCTTATTTCATTAACACACCTGTTGAACATCATCAAATCAAAGCTTCATTATGGACATTACAGGATGTGATATAAACACACATGATCTAAAATCACTAATGTAATTTGTTTCTTTTTGTTAGTAAGAATTTTGACTCAACCTCAGTGGATAAATCTGGCAGGATAAAGTAAGAATTACTTGTGTGCTCTGTTGATGCTGCTGTGGATTAGGGGTATGTAATTAATTTTCCTAAGGGTCCACATGAGAAACTGGGATGGTTTTGGAGGGCTGGGCCAATAGGCTTAACTCAGTTTTCTCCACATTAATTTTCTTAATAAAAAGCAGTATACAGCACACCCCCAAAATTCGCGGGGGTTACGTTCCTAGAGCACCCACGAATTGTGAAAAACGGTGAATTTTGGATGTGGTTCAGAAAAATGCCTATTATTATAGTTTAACCCCTAAATATGCCCCCAAAACACTTTAATTTAATTTCAAACTCTGCTTAATACATTACCTAAAAAAAGAATGTAAAGGTAAACCCGTATACTGCACAGTACTGTATTACTATGTCTCCCGCAGTGCTAGAATGTAAAATACCAATGTTACCACTATATGTACTATAATTCATGCAAGCGCGTTTTCATTGCCAGAAGCCTTAGAAGGTGCAGGGCCTTTCGGCGGAATCTTGGGGCTTTAACTCTTAAACTGCCACATACTTGGGGGTTAATGCATCCCTGGATGCCAAATACGTTTTTGCTGCACTTTAAGTAAATGTCACAATTCACAAAGAAAAAGTTAAATTTTAATGGAACACTTTTTTATGCAAAGAGCATCACAATCACTGCAACACTGATCATTTTACACACTGCTAATGAACTGTAAAAACTATTTAAAAAACTACTGGAATAATATGTACAAGGTGTAACTGATGCCATGGATAAAATCACAGAGCCAACTGCGCTTGAACTGGCTGCAGGCAAGCACACAGAGGTAAACGCTGATGCTGGCAGGCTATAGTGCAGCGGCTCAATTCCAGAGACAGTCAGGCTGCAGTGCTGCAGGGTGTCACACTTGGGTCACAGAATTGCACAGAATCACAGGAGATTTATTCAAAAACTTCAAACAAACATGTCTCTTTCAGAAGTAAAACAAGCTCAGTATGCAGTTAGTTATCGATTAATAGAATAGGCAAACATCATAGGGGAGCACAATGGGAGCGGGACCCGCAACAGGAGCAGAGGATGTCTGGGGGAGGAGAGAGAAACAAAGCAATCAGCCAAAAAGGACACGTGCTGTTCAGGCTTTTAAGTATGTGTAGCGTCGCGCGACACAGCAGCTGCAAGTAAGCTCAGCAAGTAAGGGAGCAATGTGAAGGTAGTCTATCAGCATTCTTTAAGAGGGTTTTTTTGAAGAACACTCAGCTGGGGATGCATCACAGTCAATCAGCAGCAAGGAGAAATGAATAACGCTGAAGCGGTCTGGTGCTGCTAAGATTCACACCGTCGAGAAGGCAGCGATTTATTTATTGCTATGGTGGAGATTCCAGGGACGCACCCAGCCTTGGCCAGACCCGCACGCACTTACAAACAGAGACAAAAACAAAGCAAACCGGTAATCTAACAGCAAATAAAGAATGTAATGAAAACAAATGAAATAAATTAAAACAACGATACCATCCCGTTCCCCTTACGGCGATTACACATTAAATACAACAAAGCACAAACAAAACACACACAGTAAATCATGAAAAACGTTCATGAAAAACTGCAATGGATGAAATGTAATGATGAAAATAGATAGTCCAGAGATCCGCACGTTGAATGGGAATGTAAAGATAGTCCTACTGCTAGTTCATGAAATGGTGAAGACAGGTGGATGGGTTCAGAAGCTTTTCAGGATGGCCATGAATCCACTTACAGTCCTCATGTACACAGACAGATGACAGACAATCCAGACGCATGAAACGATCCAGGATAAAATGAATAAGTACAGGTAACCCAAAAGAAGGCAGGCAGACAGGAACTTGTAACACAAATTACAAAAACTTTTTTTTTGCTTTTGGTTACCGGCCCACTTTTTAAAAGCCGTACTGACATCCTTTGACCCCAACAGCCCCAGCACCCTCAGCAGAAGACCAAGCAGAGCCACTGCAGGGACTGCTGGGAATTGCCGTTTCAAATTCTATTGGCTACTTTCACCATCCCAAGCTGCATTTTCCAATACAGTTGCTTCCTGGTCTCTCTACAGTGCAGTATTGCTACGATGAAAGCCATAAAAATTGTCGAGGATATTTGTGGTTTCCACTAACAATTATTAGATAGGTTCTAAGGTAAAATCCACGAGTGACTGAGGCAGCGAACTCTGAACCGCGACTTCGCAGGGGTCTACTGTATTGTATAGGTTTGATTAGCTGCCATTGGTAAGAGTAGATGTTAAGATTAGGCTATGAAAATGTGGAATAGGCACAGTAAAAACACCAATATGACATCACTATTTAATCAACATTCACAAAACACAATTTTGAAAATGTCCATGTTTTTGTGGCATTTTCAGAACACAATTAAATTAACTTTATACATAAATGCTATTTCAATTTTTGTAGTCTAATTACCTCATTTGTTGTTTTTCAGTTTTTTTTTTTTGTTCATTGAGGGAAATCTTGCCTGTGTTGGTTTTCCACAAATGCACTAAAGTCAGGTTGAATGTCTGAGGTGTATATGCAAAGGACAGGTGATAGGTGATTGTCAGTGAGAGAGGATCTGTATCTGGATTTGTTAAATTTCATCACTGAGAATGTTTGTTCACATATGTTAGTAGATCCAAAGAGAACTAAAATCTTCTGAGCATGCCTCCTCATGTGTGGAAATAAAAATCCAGCAGTGATACTAACATTAAGTGTTCTGCCAGTAGTGTATCAGACTGCAGGTCAGTGTGCTTGGGCTGAACATCACTGTGTGCATTATCCACAATGCAAGTGAAGGGAAGAAATCATATGCATTTCACCTTCAGATGTCTTGAAAACTCTCCATGCAGTGCGCCTAACATGGATGAGTACCTGTGAAGGTGATCAGCTGATGGTATGGCTTGTTTCAGTGTTGGCATGTGGGAGAGAATGTTGCCCTCCAAATGGCTTAAAGCAACTGCAATTTTCTCATGAAAGCCTTTATCAGGCTTTACATTTCATGTACAAAGAGGATCTTGCCTTGTAGTTTCGTATTTAGTTTATTCATTAATGCAGTCACATCAATAGCAAATGCAAAATCAACCAACCAGTTGGCATCTGAGAGCTTTGAGATGTCCTTGAAGGACACAAAATTCTTTAATTCTCAAAAAATTCTTGATTCTCTGCTCCCAGGTCCCATACTCTTTTAAGCACTTTGCCCAGGCTGAGCCATTTGACAGCTGTGTGGTGGCCTATGTCTCCATGTTCAGTTTAATGCCTCTCCAAAAGTGCAACAAACTGTCTCTAATTCAATGCTTTTGCTTTTGAAGTTAACTATTTTAGTTACAACATCAATAACATTGTTCATTTTTAGCACTGACTAACACCTTCTGATCTATTATAGGTTCATTTCAGTCACTTTATCTTGCATCTGCTTCAAAAGTTTGACAATTTTCCCTGTCTGATTTGCACAACCATCAGTTTTAACACCTGCCTTTTTATCCCATTTCAGTCCCAGCTTGTCAAAGCATGCATTTACCTCCATGAACAAATTGCTCCCTGTCGTCATTCTTTTCATTGACCACATTGCTGCCATATTCTCAGTAATTCCACGTACAAAGATGAGTAACTGGGCTATGTCATGGACATCACAGGTCTTGTCCAGAGGCAAGGAAAAAAGTCAAAATTGTCCACTTTGTTTTGCAGCTGAAGCTCCAGATTTCTTGTGGTGTCCATGATCCTTCTAGTTACGGTTTGCCTGGAGAGGGGCACATTCTCAAATGCTTCTTTTTTCTCAGGGCAAATTAGCACTGCAGAGTCCACCAAACACTCTTTGATAAACTCCCCATCAGAGAATGGCTTGCTATTTTTTGCGATTTTGTGGGATATCAAAAAGGTGGTCTTGACTACTCCATCCCTGGATGTGGAAAGCTTGGTAAAATGTCCTTGTTGCTTTTGCAGTTTAGCTAGCAAAGTTTCTGATATCCATGCCCGCTCTGCATCAGTCAAGTTCTTATATTTCTCTGCATATTTAGTCTCATATTGTCAATTCAAGTTGTAATCCTTAAACACAGCAATCTGCTCTCTACAAACTAAGCACACGATTTTACCTTTGATTTCAGTAAATAAACACTTAGAATTCCAAGTCTTGTCAAAAACTCTATATTCTTTATCAATCTTTCGTTTTTTAACATAAGCTGACATTTTTGAGGGCTAACAGCTACTGTAACTCACATTTGTTGTAAACGTCTGTTCACCAACACTTTACAGTGAAGATGCATATGCTCGCATGCATACACACACAAACGCATGTGAATCGATTAGATACATAAAAAAATAGCAGTCGCTTCCAAAATAAAAAAAAAACATTGCAGTTGCATTGCGTGCATTATGTGAAATTTTTACATTTGATTCCTAATTTCCCATTGACCTAACATGGACCAGAAGTAGTGCAGTCGGTTTCCTACCTCATGAGATTTGATTGGTCACAATGATCCTCCCAGAATCTTACATCGGCACAGTTAGCTGGCTGTTTTTGTATTCTCTGGATTGAGAATCTCTGGTGATCTACCACATGTGAGCTTGAACTCTGTTCCTGAACATTTTGTAGTTACTGTGTGCAGTTGTTTCAAATGAATTCTGAAATGCATTTTGTACTGGGAATTAAACACATTAACTGACACATGTTGCAGACACTTTTTCTCCTCCCTTTAGGTTTTGTTTAAGGGAGTGCTTGCATATAGTAAAACAAGCAAGGAAGAATTGCTTTTTCTCTGTGATGTATGGAAAATAAGTCAAGCAACTAAGCAGCTACCTGTATTTTTGTGAGCTCTGCAGGTTCTGTCATATCATCACTAATTATTTGACTGATTCATTTATTGAAGGCGACTTACAATATCTGAGTTACAATTGATTATATTTCTTTTGTTTATTGAAATGGAGAACAGGCATGTGAAGCATCTTGCTCATGGTCACAGAGTGTAAGTAGAAGGATATGAAGCCACAACCTCAGGATTTGAAGCCCTAGGCCCAAAGCCTCAAGCACTATACCACACTGTCAGAAAATAATATTAGCAATAGATAAGAAAATCCTGTAAATATTATGTAAAGTCAAATAGTTACTTAGTACTTCTGATTAACTGAAGGTACTATAAATGAGGCCCGTTTTTTATGGAATTTCCTGGGAAAAAACTGGGAAATACGGCTAGTATAGTATGTTTATAATTTTGTTCATTTTGTGTTTATGTAAAAAGACATTTCTGTAATAAGCAGTTGTAGTCAAATCAGGCATATGTGCAATATTTTATCAGAAGAGAGCAAAGTAGAAAAGACCTGGACCACACACTTACTCAGTGGCAGAAACAAGAATCATGGACTGAAAGGAAGTTCCCTACTGGAAGCCCAAAAGAGAGAAGTATTGGCTGGTGGTGCCAGTATGCAGGTATATGACTGAGAGAGGGGGAGAGAAAGAGGGAAAGGGAGAGGGAGTTTTATATCATAAAATTACATTAATGAAGGAACTGGGGACTGGAGCCTATCTCAGCAGTATCAGGTACAAGGTAGGCACTAGCTGTAGACATGTTCATTTCAGTAAGAAGGTTTTATCAGCTTTAGTTTTTATTTTCTTTCAGTATACTGATTTAGTAATCTCTTGGGAAAGGGCAAATACAATTTACTGTGTATAGAGTTTACTGTATTCAGTAAGTGCATAGGGTCACCATTTCAGTATAATCTAGTAATAACATTGATTACAGTACCTACTTTACAAAGATTAAAAAGCAAAAATAGAAGAAAAAGTGCAGCATTTGCTTTCATCTTTTCTACACTTTGGTTTAATTAATATTTTTTGTAATTTTGTATTTTGCATTATCCAGAAGTTATGAGAAAGCTCCCCAGAAATTATGGCCGTGAAAGGAGAGACTGTTGGTGTTACTTTTCCAGGGATCATGAAAATCTTGGGAATATTTTGGTGCAGAAAAATGAACACAAGAGGTATAGACGAGGAAGGGTAAGCAGCAGATGCAAAATGAGCAGTAACCAGAAAAATTCAAGTTTAAGGAGACAACATCTTTCTTTAATTTCAGCATAGTCATTTCATGTTTGGGGCAGAAAATAATCAAGGTTAGGTACATCAAAGATTGATAAAGACAATAGACTTAATTGGTTGTGGGTGTTGAAGATTTGTAATGGTGGTGGGTAGCTGAGTAAAATATCATCATCCATTTTTGCATTGCTAAAGGCTTCTGTTTATTTTGTCGACTTTGATCCATGTTGTGGATTATTTTGCATATTGTGTCCTGGTTTGGGCTATTTGCCTGTACTCCTCCAGACACCCACACAAATAAGTCATGATGCCTATGTTCAGCCCAGCTGAAGTGAAGCATATTTCCCTGGTGATGGAGCTGTCCAGTATTTAAATTTCCAGGTCAGTTCTTGCCTATGGATACACAGCTGATTATAGAGAGAAAGTGAAACTTATCTTATACTGCTTTATCCAGAAACAACTGCCTGAGAGTGGGGAAAAAGAGAAATTTCTGTGTAAGCAGTTTTAAGAACAGAATCTCTAGTTAATGGAGGAGACCAATAGAGTAATGCATTAAAATTCCTTTGGTCTGACAGAAGAGTTTATCATTACTAGCACTACTGTATATGCACATCAGACTTTGAAATTCATGCTACTATTCTACCCCAAGGCTGGAAGAGGATCAAGAGACAGAACATAGTCAAAACCAGAAACAAGTTGAAACCAAGAAGACAAAAGATATTGCATTAAAAGTGCAACAGGCTATATGCACACACTCTTCTGGATTCCGCCTCAGCCAGCTGCCTCATTTCTAGCACTTATATCAAAATGGACTAGCTATGGTATTTTTCACCTGATCGCTTCAACACATGCCCACATGGCATAAGTCACATTATTTATATAGAGAGGTTAGTACCCCGCCTTTGCCCCCGGCACAATATACTACGCTGCTCTTCGGGTCTTTACGCGGCTCCCTATGCACACGATCGTGACAAAAGTATATACTGTTTTTATATTCCTGCTCAACAGCTATCTAAATTTGAATGGTGCATCCTGGCGGCCGTCAAAACTATTAAATGTGTTCAAAGTCTGTCACTATCACTCTGAAGTTCTCTGTCATGCCATTATTACTTCTAGGTTGAATTAGTGAAATTCTGTTTTAGTGGTTTTCATTATCAAAGCATTAACAAGTTCAAAATGCTGCTGCCCGTATGCTGATCTGCAGCAAGTGCAGCATCCACATCAACTGATAACATTGACTGTGCAGGATGGCAGAAGTTGTTTTTTATTTTGGAATATGGAGATAGAGCAAAGTCATGGAAGGCAAGCTAAAGTAATAACTAGGAGAAGAAGAATTTAATAAGCTAAGCCCAGGACCTAAAGAAAAAATCATTGTAAAAGATTGGAGTGAGAAGATTGAAGGCCAGAATAATGTTTGTAACTGAGCCAAAATGAAAGATGAAAATCATAGTCAGAGACTGAAAAGATTTTTGGAACCAAAAGCCTTTCAATGAACAAACAAATAGAATTCTGAGTCTTTTTAGTTGAATGCATATTTGGACAGCCCAGAAGTGTGCAATGCAGACTTTAAAACCTTTTCTAAACCAGAGAGAAAGCAAATTTATTTTTATTTTTAGAGGGATCAGAAGACAAACATAATCAAAAGCCTAGTCTAATTGACATGCCAAAAACCTTCCCTGTCTTTCATTAAAACACAAATTGTAATTCTGAATCATAATTGTAATAGCTATTGCAAAGTGTAAAAATCAGTTGAATTCACCATGAAGCACACACCAAATAAACAGTGTTTTGTCTTCAGTTCAGTCTCAGAAAACCCAAAGATTCTTGGGGCAGACTTTTAAGTGTTTGGGTCAATGAGATAATGTGCAAATAAAGAAAACAAATGGAGTCGAGAAACATGTGAAAGAATATTAAAATCTTGAAAACCACATCTAGAAATGTTTACAGAGGAGATATGAATTCTGCATGTTTCAAAACCCTGACATAAAGGTAAAAAAGAAACATTCAGAAATATCTCATACAATTTTTCAAAAGATCCTGACTATAACAATATTTTTAATTTGGTGACATCATGTGGCACACTCTCCTTGTTGACCTTTCATGACAATGCATAGCAATCGCCAACAAAAACATCCCAAAATGGGACTGCCATTTAGGAAAATGCAAAAACTACGAATATAAGAAAAAATGCATTGAAACAAAAAATGTTACCATTGGATTCTTGGGTTTCAAACCCCCTCTTAACAATGTTAGATTATTTTTATAAACTCCAGAAACCATTTAGAAAAATTAGAAGCAAGGATCAAATCAAGATAGTGGCTTGATTTTACTAGTTATTTACAGCACACCACCGCGTAGAAGAGGGCTCTCGCCACAACCATCTGATAGAACATCTGCAGCATCTTATTGCAGATGTTGAGGAACGCCAGCCTTCTAAGGAAGTATAGTCAGCTCTGTCCTCTCTTACACAGAGCATCAGTATTGGCAGTCCAGTCCAATTTATCATCCAGCTGCACTCCCAGGTATTTATAGGTCTGCATCCTCTGCACACATCCACCTCTGATGATCACGGGGTCCATGAGGGGTCTGGTCCTCCTAAAATCCACCACCAACTCCTTGGTTTTGCTGGTGTTCAGTTGTAGGTGGTTTGAGTCGCACCACTTAACAAAGTCCTTGATTAGGTTCCTATACTCCTCCTCCTGCCCACTCCTGATGCAGCCCATGATAGCAGTGTCGTCAGCGAACTTTTGCACGTGGCAGGACTCTGAGTTGTATTGGAAGTCCGATCTATATAGGCTGAACAGGACCGGATGGACCGGACATGGATGTTTGCTGTATTTCTTATAGGTGTCTGCACTGCAATTTAGTCTGTAATAAGGCTCACTGTAAAATAACTCAGTAAATAAAGTTTGAGTGAACCACAAAGAGATTTGTTTCTGTTCTGTCTGACAAAATCATTCAGATGACAATATAAAGGACATCTTATAATAAGACATTTAATTGGGATCCTCCAGATTCTTTTAATATCCTTCGCATTAGTCATCTTAAGTACTGCACATTGTATGTGGAGAGTACTGAGTAGAATTAATTGTTTCATCCTGCAAATAGGCATCTTGAAGATGTCCTCTCATCTAATCATTATCTCCCATTCAGCATTTACTGCTTTCCATATCAGGGGAGCACTGCAAAGTCTAAAACTGGAATCCAGTTACACCCAGCTTTAACAAATGAAACCAATTATCCTTAGATTTTGATTTCATGTGAGCAGCTCCCTGAATTGCTATACAACCACATTTAGTTCTGCTTTTTTACAGCAATCTGATAGAAAATAAAATAAACACAAGTATAGATAATGCAAAATAAAAAATATGCTTTTCAGGTATGATTTAAGTGGTAACAGGGTTGGCTTCACAGAGAATTCTAGGAAGAATTTTCTAGGGGGAGTTAGGGTCAAGTCAGAGTGTGGGAATGAGGCTTTGGATTAGTGGTAAGACTGGTGGTGTCAGATGATGACCTGCTAGGAAGACTGTTAGTTTGAGAAATTGGAAGTTACAGCTTGATAAATTAGTATTAATTCTAAAGGTGACCTGATATAAAGTAAATAACTAGTAAAATCAAGCCACTATCTTGATTTGATCCTTGCTTCTAATTTTTCTAAATGGTTTCTGGAGTTTATAAAAATAATCTAACATTGTTAAGAGGGGGTTTGAAACCCAAGAATCCAATGGTAACATTTTTTGTTTCAATGCATTTTTTCTTATATTTGTAGTTTTTGCATTTTCCTAAACAGCAGTCCCATTTTGGGATGTTTTTGTTGGCGATTGCTATGCATTGTCATGAAAGGTCAACAAGGAGAGTGTGCCACATGATGTCACCAAATTAAAAATATTGTTATAGTCAGGATCTTTTGAAAAATTGTATGAGATATTTCTGAATGTTTCTTTTTTACCTTTATGTCAGGGTTTTGAAACATGCAGAATTCATATCTCCTCTGTAAACATTTCTAGATGTGGTTTTCAAGATTTTAATATTCTTTCACATGTTTCTCGACTCCATTTGTTTTCTTTATTTGCACATTATCTCATTGACCCAAACACTTAGAAGTCTGCCCCAAGAATCTTTGGGTTTTCTGAGACTGAACTGAAGACAAAACACTGTTTATTTGGTGTGTGCTTCATGGTGAATTCAACTTATTTTTACACTTTGCAATAGCTATTACAATTATGATTCAGAATTACAATTTGTGTTTTAATGAAAGACAGGGAAGGTTTTTGGCATGTCAATTAGACTAGGCTTTTGATTATGTTTGTCTTCTGATCCCTCTAAAAATAAAAATAAATTTGCTTTCTCTCTGGTTTAGAAAAGGTTTTAAAGTCTGCATTGCACACTTCTGGGCTGTCCAAATATGCATTCAACTAAAAAGACTCAGAATTCTATTTGTTTGTTCATTGAAAGGCTTTTGATTCCAAAAATCTTTTCAGTCTCTGACTATGATTTTCATCTTTCATTTTGGCTCAGTTACAAAAAATTATTCTGGCCTTCAATCTTCTCACTCCAATCTTTTACAATGATTTTTTCTTTAGGTCCTGGGCTTAGCTTATTAAATTCTTCTTCTCCTAGTTATTACTTTAGCTTGCCTTCCATGACTTTGCTCTATCTCCATATTCCAAAATAAAAAACAACTTCTGCCATCCTGCACAGTCAATGTTATCAGTTGATGTGGATGCTGCACTTGCTGCAGATCAGCATACGGGCAGCAGCATTTTGAACTTGTTAATGCTTTGATAATGAAAACCACTAAAACAGAATTTCACTAATTCAACCTAGAAGTAATAATGGCATGACAGAGAACTTCAGAGTGATAGTGACAGACTTTGAACACATTTAATAGTTTTGACGGCCGCCAGGATGCACCATTCAAATTTAGATAGCTGTTGAGCAGGAATATAAAAATAGTATATACTTTTGTCACGATCGTGTGCATAGGGAGCCGCGTAAAGACCCGATGAGCAGCGTAGTATATTGTGCCAGGGGCAAAGGTGGGGTACTAACCTCTCTTTCTTTATCTCCTCAGAAAGACCAAAGCAACACTGCCTTGAATTCACCCGGACTCCCTAACCATGCACTACCACTTCCGCATTCCTTCCTTCCCTCTGGTCCACTTCTGATGACGTCATGACTCCCGTACACCACCTCGGTTCCTTCCCAGCATTTCATCTGTCTGCTTCCGGTCCCACCCCATAAATTGTTCCCTTTCGCCATTTTCATGCTGTCTGTTGTAACACTTGGTAGCAAATCAATGACCAATATTCTGAACTGTACAGTATACGGGGCCGGACAACCCCAAAACTTTATAATTGTGTTTTCTTTTTCTTATAGTGGCATAGTCAGCAGGATACATCGTCTGGAAAATGTCCGAAGGACAGGACCTGAACACGGTTCTAACAAGTCTGGCGAACCAACTCCAGGCTCTGCAGCTGGAACAGGCAGCCACAAAGTGGGAGCTGGCGGAGTCCCAGACACGACTGGCTGCGGCTGAAGTGGTAAAAGCCTGCACGGCCACCACCCCCTTCGATCATTCCACTCTCGGAAGTGGATGATATGGAGTCTTACCTAATGATTTTCGAGAGGACAGCCTCTCGGAATCAGTGGCCGTGGGTGGAATGGACGTTCATACTGACGCCGTACTTGAAGGGCATCACGCAGCGGGCCTATCATGACTTACCCGAGGAGGAAGCCGCTGATTATGACCTCCTGAGGGCTGAGACTTTGAGCCACTACGGCGTAACGTCAGGCCAGCAGGTAATTAAGTGGATGCACTGGAAATTCAACCCCGATCACCCTGCCAGAGCCAAGGCCTTTGAATTCTGGAGTAAAATGGGGCGCTGGCTGAGGCCAGATATTAACCAGGCATGCCAGGTAGTAGAACAGGTGCCCTGTGAGGGGCTAGTCAACGCTATGCTGGAGTATCTCGCCCAGCAGGTCTGACAACATCCCTACTAGGATATGAAAGGCCTTCTGGAGGTCCTCAAGCGCCAACTCGCGGTGACCCGAGTCGGGGGGTCGGAGAAACCTGCTCGCGGGGTTCGACAGGGACTTGTCGCTACCTCTGAGCCAACCCGTCATGCTGCGGAAGCTCCGGTGAAGCCTAGAAGAAACTGCCGGCCCCACCGCACTGTTTCAAGTGCGGCAAGGTCGGCCATAACCTAACCTCCTGCCCTAGAACATGGAACCAATGGACTGCACCTGGGCCAAAGGAGAGAGGTACAGTGGAACCTCGGTTTACAACCATAATTTGTTCCAAACTTCTGGTCGTAAACCGATTTGGTCGTGAACCGAAGCAGTTTCCCCCATAGGATTGTATGTAAATACAATTAATCCGTTCCAGACCGTACGAACTGTATGTAAATATATTTTTTTAAAGATTTTTAAGCACAAATATAGTTAATTACACCATGGAATGCACAGTGTAATAGTAAACTAATGTAAAAACTTTGAACAACACTGACACAAACACTCAGCTGCACGCACAGGCTCTCTCTCAGCAGCACGTGAGCCTCCCCAGCCCCCAAAGAAGTATGCGAGCCCTCTCTCTCTCTGTAACACTGCAGCAGTTCGCGCTATAGCCTTACAATCCGATCGTTATATAAACACTTTTTTTTTTTTAACACTAGAATTACCAGAGCCTACGAAAAAACTCGTATATCCGGCCCACCTTAAATGGCTTCTTAAATCGTTCACACCTCTCCGCCAGCATCCTTTGTCCTCTAAATGTGCTGATAAAAGACAAGCTGCCAGTAGCCGGCTATTCCATCTCCCCACCGATAAACAGGGAAGCCACGTGTACTGAAAGAAAAAAAGAACAACATGTGCGTTGTCCCAGCTGCACTGAATAAGCGCAGGCGCTCTAACATCACCCCTCCCCCGATCTTACTTAGAGAGTCAGGGACAATGCACATGTTGTTCTTTTTTTCTTTCAGTACACGTGGCTTCCCTGTTTATTTCTATATCTAGTGACTTCTCTGCCTGTCTGTCTCTCTATTACGCAGTGCTCTGTCTGTCTGTGTGTTATGGATCTTAAAAATAAGTTATAAGGACAGTTGTTCCTGTTAATTGCAGTCTCAATTGTTAAAAAAATATTTGAAAAGGAGCATCCCACATGAAAATATAACGATCTCAGTAACTGACAGTGCATACCAATGTATAAATTTTATGTCTGTTTGAGGTTTAAAAGAAAAGAAAAAAAAAGCAACACTTCATCCCCAGCTGGGAATCGAACTCAGGTCTGTGAGGCAAGGAAAAGCTGCTCTGTGTTAAGAGGCAAATCTTAACGTGCTATGCCACAGAAGCTGTTGAATCATTCTTGAAGCTTTTGTGAAAGTGTTTATTTGATCTTTGGAACTCGGGCTTTATATATTCTATAGTTTATGCCTACTACATTTTGTAACATTTATTACTAAAATATGAAAAAGTTTCTGTTTTAACAATGTGTTTACACAGATTACTTTAGAATAATGACCTCTTATTTCCACTGTAAAACTCCACTTCACTCCCACATAATCAATCAAGGCGTGAGCTGGGAAAACTTCGCTCACGTTCTAAGTCGGTGGGGTGATGGAATAGCCGGCTGCTGGCTGCTTGTCTTTTATCAGCACATTTAGAGGACAAAGGATGCTGGCGGAGAGGTGTGAACGGATTTAAGAAGCCATTTAAGGTGGGCCGGATATACGAGTTTTTTCGTAGGCTCTGGTAATTCTAGTGTTAAATGAGTTTTAAGCATAGGGGGAAAAAGGGAACATTTCAACAAATCCGAACTTTATTTAAAAGCCAACCAAGACAGTAACATTGCAGGAGTTCACGCTAATAGCATTACAGCCCGATCACTGTAAACACTCTTTTTAAATGAGTTTTAAGCACAGGGGGAAAAAAGGAACATTTCAACAAATCCGAACTTTATTTAAAAGCCAACTAAGACAGTAACATTGTAGGAGTTCATGCTAATAGCATTACAGCCCGATCGCTGTAAACACTCTTTTTAAATGAGTTTTAAGCACAGGGGGAAAAAAGGAACATTTGAAAAAAAGAGAAAAGTAACATTGCAACACTTTCTTCTCACCACTCTTCACTTGCTTAGAAGCCATGGTTAACTGCAAACGCACACGAAATACTGTAGAGCACAAAGAGTTCACAGGTAAAGCACGCACGTCTGACTGAGAACAATGAACAGGGAGAGGCTGAACATGTGCTTAAATACAGTAATCGGCACGCACGAACCAGAAGGGAAATGAAATAGAGTACAAAGAGTTCACAGCGAAAGCACACACGCACGTGCAAGCACACATGTCTGACTGAGAACAACGCAACAGGTGCGGAAATCATTGGCGTGCACAAACCGAAAGGGAAACTGGCTTGTTTGTATACTGAGTGTGTGGTCGTGAACCGAGGCAAAAGTTTGACGAATGTTTTGGTCGTAAACCGAGTTGTACGTGTACCGAAACATTCGTGAACCGAGGTTCCACTGTATTGTGCTCTGTCTAATCCCCTGGTTGTCCCAAATACGGGAGAGTTCCTCATAAATGGGCACTTGGTAATGCTGTTGTTTGATTTCGGGAGTAACATTACCATTGTTGCTTGCCGTTATGTCCTACCACGACAGAGGGTAAACCAGCATATGAATGTAACCTGTGTGCATGGAGAGACCAGGTCGTATAGGTCCGTAAGGTGTTACATAACCTGGAAGGGTGAACCGCGACAGCTACTTGTGGCTGTATTACCCGAGCCCCTCTTTCCAGTTATTCTAGGACAAGACCTAGAAAGCACCACTCCTATTGCCAAGTTAGGTATAATTATGAATGGACAAGGTGCCATCCCGGCGGCTCCCACACCATGCACCACGGCAACCAGTGATGACGTAGACGACCAGGGGGAAGATTTTCTGGCCATGGACGTTGTCCTGGGTCCAGATCAGCCAAACGATAACTCCCTGGCTCCACAAAACCCCTTGGTCGGCATGGATTATCAGTTTAAGTCCACGCCGGCCTCTTTTAAAAGAGAACAGTGGAACGATGATTCTCTAAAGTTTGCCCGGAATGCCATCGTTTCCATTAACAGCAATGCGCGGGACATTTCCATACCACTTGGACCCAACTTTGTTCTAGAAAACGACCTGTTGTATCTAGTCGCGGACCACGAACGTGAGGTATGGAAGTTGTTGCTAGTGTCGCAGACCTACCGGCGGGAGGTCTGTGAGCTGGCTCACACCCACCTCCTAGGCGCCCAACTCGGGGGCCAAGAAAACCTTGGAGAGAATAAAACTCTGGTTTTATTGGCCTGGAATTAACAAGGAGGTCCAACGTTTCTGCCAGTCCTGCCCGGACTGTCAGTTACGTCAGATACCTAGGAAGGACCGTGCTCGTCTTGTTCTGATTCCCCTCATTGATGTCCCCTTTGAAAGAATTGGAATCGATCTTGTAGGACACCTGGAACCTTCAACTCGTGGCCATAAATACATATTAGTTATGGTAGACTACGCAACTGATACCCAGAGGCGGTTCCCTTGCACTCCGCTAATATGAAAAATATTGCAGGGGAATTGGTAGGCCTTTTTTCCCGAGTGGGAATACCTAAAGAAGTCCTCAAAGACCAAGGTACTCCCTTTACTTTGGATATGTTCAGGGAGGTTGCCAAGTTACTCCGCATTAAGCATCTTAAAACGACTGTTTATCATCCACAGACGGATGGGTTAGTGGAACGATTTAACCAAACCCTTAAACAGATGCTCCGCAAGGTAGTCAACGTGGACGGCAGGAACTGGGACCAGTTTTTACCCCTTGTACTTTTTACTTATCAGGAGGTGCCACAAGCCTCCACAGGCTTTTCCCCCTTTAAGCTTCTATACGGCCGCCAACCTCAGGTCATTTTGGACATTCTCAAAGAAGGTTGGGAAGGGGAGGCTCTTCCCTCCACCAATGTTTTGAAATACATCACGCAACTGCATGATAGATTAGATAAAATCCGACCCCTCCTAAAAGAATACATGTTGCGAGCTCAAACAGCGCAGGCGCGGAATTATAACCGGAACACCTCCCTCCAGGAATTCCAGACGGGGGACCATGTGATGGTGCTCGTGCCCACTTCCCATTCAAAATTGTTAGCCCATTGGTAGGGCCCGTACGAGGTTAAAGAGAGAAAAGGGCTTGTCGATTATTTAATGAAGCAACCGAATCGTTGACCGAGCGAGAGGGTTTATTATGTAAACTTGTTGAAATCGTGTTGGGATCGGGAGGACTGCCCTCTCACCGAGACGACTCTCTCTCTTTTCTCAGAAAAATCGATCCTTAACCTCGGCCTCAATTTGACATCCCACCAGCGACAGGAGCTAGAAAATGCAATCTTGTCTATTCCTGAAATAGTCAGTGAGGCACCAGGCCGCACCTCGCTGATTGAACATGACATTGTGACAGACCCCGGGGTGGTAGTTAGGGAACGGCCCTATCGCCTCCCGGAAGCGAAACGTGCAGAGGTGGAGCTGGAAATCCAACGGATACTAGATATGGACATCATAGAAGAGAGTCACAGCCCGTGGTCCAGTCCCATCGTCCTCATTTCTAAGCCAGATGGCTCTTGGAGATTCTGTAATGACTTTAGACGTCTTAATCAAGTCTCCAAATTTGATGCCTACCCCATGCCCCGTGTAGACGAGCTCATTGAGCACCTGGGTACGGCTCATTACTTGACTACTCTTGAGATGACTAAGGTATACTGGCAAAGTCCCTTAACGGCATCCGCTAAAGAGAAAACAGACATCAGTACCCCTAGCGGGCATTGGCAATATAAGATTCTCCCATTTGGGCTGCACGGGGCGCATGCGACCTTCCAGCGTCTGGTAGACAGAGTGCTAAAGCCCCACCAGTCCTATTGTGCCACCTACCTTGATGACATAGTCATCTATTCCGACACCTGGGAAGAACATATCTTGCAGGTTTATGCCGCCCTCTTGACACTAGCGAAGGCAGGCCTCCGCATTAATCTATGAAAGTGTTTCTTTGGATTTAACGAGGCCAAATATTTAAGCTACCTGTTGGGGGGAGGACTGGTGAAGCCACAATGTTCAAAAATTAAAGACATCCTTGAATGGCCCCACCCGATAACCAAGAGACATGTGCAAGCTTTCCTGGGGTTAGCGAGTTACTACCACCGGTTTGTACCTTGGTTCTCTGAGAGAGATATACCCTTGACAAATTTACCAAAGAAAAGGGCCCCTTTATATGTGGTATGGGATGACTCAGCAAAACGGGCATTCAGTGACCTAAAGACGGCCCTGACAATGGCACAGATATTGAGAACTCCTGATTTTTCTCTTCCTTTTATCCTCCAGACCGATGCTTCGGACACAGGTCTAGGTGCCGTGCTGAGCCAAAGCATCGACGGTGTCGAACACCCTGTGATCTATCTGAGCTGGAAACTGCTGGATTGGAAGATAAGGTATGCAGCAGTGGAGCGGGAAGCTTTGGCCATCAAGTGTGTGGTAACGCACCTGAGGTACTACCTGTTGGGTCAAGAGTTTACCCTGGTGACGGACCATGCCGCCCTCCAGTGGATGGCTGTTCACAAGGAGTCGAACCCCCGAATCACCAGGTGGTTTTTGGACCTTCAGCCATATAAGTTTACCGTCACTTATCCCGGGGTAACCTACAAGCCAATGCTGATGCTCACTCCCAGGTTCATGACCTCTCGGTTCCGACCGCCCGATCAACAGTCATCCCTCCCCCCCACAGTCATGTCACACGCATGTGCATAGGGAGCCGCGTAAAGACCCGATGAGCAGCGTAGTATATCGTGCCAGGGAGCAAAGGCGGGGTACTAACCTCTCTTTCTTTATCTCCACAGAAAGACCGAAGCAACGCCACCTTAAATTCACCCTGACTTCCTAACCACGCACTACCACTTAAGCATTCCTTCCTTCCCTCTGGTCCACTTCTGATGACGTCATGACTCCCGTACACCACCTCGGTTCCTTCCCAGCATTCCATCTGTCTGTTTCCGGTCCCATAAATTGTTCCCTTTCACCATTTTCATGCTGTCTGTTGTAACGCTTGGTAGCAAATCACTGACCGATATTCTGAACTGTACAGTATACGGGGCCGGACAACCCCAAAACTTTATAATTGTGTTGTCTCTTTCTTACTCTGTATAAATGTAAAGAATTATTATTATTAATCCATGCTTGGTGACAAATGACACTAGTATAGATAGATAGATAGATAGATAGATAGATAGACTAGATAGATAGATAGATAGATAGATAGATACGATAGATAGATAGATAGATAGATTAGATAGATAGATAGATAGATAGATAGATAGATAGATGTACTTTATTTGTCCCCAAGGGGAATATTAGAACTTTATTTATGTTTGTAGTATAAAAGATACAGTGGAAATGAATCAAGCTTTTTTAAGTGAGATGAAGCTCCCAGATGTGTTTTGATGTGGTACACTTGCATATATCATTTTAGTGGTGAATTTGTCTGTAATTGAAATTCATTCTGCGATGATGTTTATATATAACTAAGTATCAGCAGCTTTAAAAAACTGAATAGCATGCAGTTTTTTGAAGAACATTAAAGGATATAAAAAACATTGCTTAAATACTTGGGTTAGATGTTCAACTCACTGTACTCAGAGATGTAAATATGAGGAATGTTGTTTGAAAATCTGAACCAGCATTGACTCAGTTAAGCACAATGCTGCAGTTAATCAAATCTGTCATTATTCAGATTAAATGTGGTGAAACTGTCCATATGGTAGTCATTATTAATTCCGATACAACAAAGATAGATTCTATCACAGTGTACTTACCATTTATGAGCACAATAAAAAGTAATTGTAGCTGTCACTTGACAGACTTAAGATGAATTGACAGACAGAGGAGTTGAGGAAGTAAAAAGTTCTGAATATATTTATATGTGTAGCAATACAATTTAAAAATAAACTTAAAAGGCAGTAGTGATGTACCGCAAAAGTGGAAGACATTAATCTACTATTATACAGTTAGATTTTTTTTTGGCACAAAGAAATGCCTGTAATTAGTAGTCAGTGATCATTGACCATGTTATCAATCTATTCTTTATTGACTGACAGACTACCTACTGAATAGGAAGCTATTTCCTTTTTAGTCAACAACAGATCCTACAAGCAGCTTACAGTAGTCACTTAATACAGCTTGCACAAAACAGCATGACAAACTTCAGGCCCCCAGAGAAAATCTGTACAGATCAAAAGGAGAAAGTAGCAGCTTCTCAATGCTAGACTCATACAGCATATTACACAAAATTGCAAGACAGACTGTAAAAAAATGCCAAGTAAAGCAAAATCCAACATGTTCTGGCTTGTCAGAAATTTTCCAGATTGTACAGATCCTGCTAATAGTTGTGATCCCATGCCCTTTTCTTGTCCATCTTCTAGCTTGTAATCATCAAACATACATAAAAACACATCCATCACTAGCATGCAAAATTCAGTAACCTTTTTTATAGCAAAGTTTCTATGTTTCAAAGCATTTAAATAAAATATGGCATATTGCGTGGACATTTTTCTTTTCAGAGAATATGCAAAAAACTGTTTGCACTGACTTGCCTTCTATACACCCCCCTTATGTATGTGCCTTCTTCTGTTTGGGAATTTGGCTTCCATAAAATTCACTGATGGGTGTACAGTAAACATTAATTTTGAACCACTTTAACCCAATTACAGGATGGCAAGGGATCATAGCTTATCCCAGCATACAGGGTACAAAGGAACAACCAACCCTTGGCAGATCATCAGTCCATGCCCGGTCAAGCACACACACGCAGTTTGGTAACTCTGAGCTCGTCAAGTCACTTAACCTGCACATCTTAGGGATGTGGGTGAAAAAAGCCCCCACAGTCTTGTTTAGAAAGTATAAACTCTACATACACAGTAGCTACCTTGCATGAAAAATATCTGCTACTAAATCCTTTAAAATTGTTTGTTAAATTAATATTTATAGATAAAGAATCTCAAAATGCTTTTTCAGCTAAAGCACAATTGGATATCTCTAAATCTGTGACAGATACCTTATTATGAATTTCACCTCTCCATCTGTCAGTGGACAATGGGAGAAGGAAGGATTCTAGATATTGTAAAATGCAATACAGATGCTGAATATGAAAATGCATTTTGTAATAACCCATAGTAGTTTCAGGATATCTAAAATTCATTTCAAGCTATCTAAACTTTTCATCAAAATACACCTCACATATAGTAAAATGAAAAAGCCCCGACCATGAAACGTGGGCTTAGAAAACAGAAATATGGAAGGAATGTCATTTTGAGGCAATTCTCATCTTTGCAATCAATGCATGCAATGCCAGGGAATGCAGTAGCTTCAAGGGCAAACGTCTATAGAAATCTGAAGGAGCCTAATTAACCCAGTAATTGATGTTTATAAGAGAAAGGTTGACAGTCATGGCGATTTATTGTATGAATGTAGTTAGATGTGGATAACATGGTGGTGTAGTGCTTTGCAATGCTTCCCAATGATCTCAGATATACTGTTTCAAATCTTGTATTAGTCACTGTCTGCTGGGAAATTTCTCATTCTTCCTATGTACAAGTGAACTTTCTCCATGTACTCCACTTTGTACCACAACTCAAAAATGTACATGTTTGGTCTAGGGAAGGCGAGGTAGGCTTTTGAACCTGAAAAATTCCTGCTCCCAGAAAAGTACCTCTTACTACAGTGATGATAAAAAACAGTAGAAGGCAGTGGCATTGGGCATATTGGTTTTCTTTTCAAGTGGCTTTTTACAACAATACATTTACTGTAATTTTATTTCTCCCTTAATCATTTTAATCGTTAGAGGGCTAACGAAAAGTAGGTCATAACACACTAGGCAAATCATAGAAAGAATGTACAGTAATTCAATTGTACTGTATTATTGTTAATTTCTCTACCTATTGCCTGATGTGTGTTTATGTGTGATATTTATTTAATTAGGTATTTTTAAAATTTACTTTTAATTGTCATTCCTCTTTTTAATGGTTTATGTCAGCTGTAGCATTCTATCATTTATTACATTTTTACTGCATGTTTCTGAACTGTGGGACTAGCAAAAAGGCTTTTCTTTGCACTGTGATATATAATGACAATAAACTAAATTGAACTGAGTATGTAATATTCAAACAGTTAATACAGATCAATTATAATTTCTTATTAAATAAGAATGTTACATGTCCAGTGTTGTACAGCTACAATCCAAGTGCCAATATCAAATAATAAAAAAAACAAACAAATAAACAAACAAAAAAAAACTTCCATCAATCCATCTACTGTATTTTTTGACCCATTTATTCAATTCAGGATAACTAGAAAGTGGTGTCTGTTAGGGCAACATTGGGTATAATGTGGAAACAAACTCCTAATGAGGCAATTGGTTCAGAAAGGTAAAAAAACAACCACTCACTGTCAACTATTTACCCAAAAATGATGGCTATTTCTGCGCCAGTCCTTCTGTCTTGGAATTGATATAAATCATTGCACCATAGTTTCATCTAACCCTTAAAAAATAATACAGGCATTAATTTTATAATGTAAAGAGCTGTTTCAATGAATACAGGGAAGAGCAAAGTTTTAGCAGCAGGTAGCACTGACACTTCACAGCCACAGAATTATAGGTTCACATTCCTACCCAGTCACCTCTGGTTGGGAGGTTCTTACATTTCCTCATGTCCATATGGGTACTACAGAGTCCTCCTACATGCCAAAGAAATGAAGATTTAGTTGATTGATAACTATAAATTGGTTTGGAGTCAGTGAATGAGTGAGTGACTAGAGTTATGTGCTTGAATGTACCCTGCTCAATTGGGCTAAACCTTTATGCTTGGTTCCTACTTTGTTTTAGAAACCGCTGGTACAGGCTCTGTCCTCTCAAATAATGTTCTGGAATAAATCCAGTTTGGCAAATAGACAAATAGATGAATGGATCGATCAAAACTTATGAAATTTTATTTTGTTCCTTTTGAAATGAAAGTGTGTGAGTTGGGCTGTTATCGCTGTAGTGTAGTTGGGCTGTTATCGCTGTAGTGTACTCTTAAATTGGTGACTGAGTTGCCCTAAAACAAGGGTTCCCAAAGTGGTCGATATTGACCCCCTGGGGTCGATTTGAACTTTCTAGGGGTCGATAGTTTCAATGAAAAAATTTGGGGGTCAACGACAGCAAAAATAGACCCCCTTACTACTGCTATTTGTTTGTTACTTCAAAATATCTATGATTCCAATAGGTACCTAATTAAGAAGTAAAATCATTTAAAAAAAACACATTACATACCAAATTTGCGAAACGAAAAGGTAAAATGTGTCATTAAAAGAGTCACACGTAAGAATGCATGAAAATACATGTAGCACAAACATGTCTGTTCATTGTCTTATTGAACATATCAAAGCAAGTGCGGATATGAAAAAACCATTGCATGTAATTAGGGGGTCGACGGTTTTAAAAGTTTTTGGTAAAGGGGTCTGAGGCTGAAAAAAGTTTGGGAACCCTTGCCCTAAAGCAAGGGAATGAATAAATAAAACTTCATGGCTGAAGTTAGGTTCACTGAAATATATTTTATGAATAAATAGAAAGGTTGGTTGGTTAGATATGGCTAATTTTGCTTTGTCAGTTTTTGAGTTTTAACTGGGAAAAACTTAGTATGTCTATGTTAAAGTCTAAATCCATGTTACCCAGGTTTAACTTATTTTTCTAATAAAATTGTAACAAATACAAGAGTGAACAGTTAAGTGGAACTAAATTAATTTAAGGGTGTTTTGCTACATTTCACTGTAGCTTTACATTATACTGTTAAAAGGAGTTCCAAAAATAATTTTGATATACTTATTCTCATTGTACAGTACATGTAAAGCACATACCATGTAATTTCTTTATGATTTTTTTAGAGAAGAGATGACTTGCAATAAGTAAAAGGTGGCATATCTTCAACACTGTCCATCCATCCATCCATTGTCTCCCGCTTATCCGAGGTCGGGTCGCGGGGGCAGCAGCTTGAGCAGAGATGCCCAGACTTCCCTCTCCCCGGCCACTTCTTCTAGCTCTTCCGGGAGAATCCCAAGGCGTTCCCAGGCCAGTCGAGAGACATAGTCCCTCCAACGTGTCCTGGGTCTTCCCCGGGGCCTCCTCCCGGTTAAACGTGCCCGGAACACCTCACCAGGGAGGCGTCCAGGAAGCATCCTGATCAGATGCCCGAGCCACCTCATCTGACTCCTCTCGATGCGGAGGAGCAGCGGCTCTACTCTGAGCCCCTCCCGGATGACTGAGCTTCTCACCCTATCTTTAAGGGAAAGCCCAGACACCCTGCGGAGGAAACTCATTTCAGCCGCTTGTATTCGCGATCTCGTTCTTTCGGTCACTACCCATAGCTCATGACCATAGGTGAGGGTAGGAACATAGATCGACTGGTAAATTGAGAGCTTTGCCTTGCGGCTCAGTTCCTTTTTCACCACGACAGACCGATGCAACGCCCGCATTACTGCGGATGCCGCACCGATCCGCCTGTCGATCTCACGCTCCATTCTTCCCTCACTCGTGAACAAGACCCCGAGATACTTGAACTCCTCCACTTGGGGCAGGATCTCGCTACCAACCCTGAGAGGGCACTCCACCCTTTTCCGGCTGAGGACCATGGTCTCGGATTTGGAGGTGCTGATTCTCATCCCAGCCGCTTCACACTCGGCTGCGAACCGATCCAGAGAGAGCTGAAGATCATGGCCTGATGAAGCAAATAGGACAACATCATCTGCAAATAGCAGTGACCCAATCCTGAGCTCACCAAACCGGCCCCCTCAACGCCCTGGCTGCGCCTAGAAATTCTGTCCATAAAAGTTATGAACAGAATCGGTGACAAAGGGCAGCCCTGGCGGAGTCCAACTCTCACTGGAAACGGGTTCGACTTACTGCCGGCAATGCGGACCAGGCTCTGGCAACGATCGTACAGGGACTGAACAGCCCTTATCAAGGGGGCCGGTACCCCATACTCTCGGAGTACCCCCCACAGGATTCCCCGAGGGACACGGTCGAATGCCTTTTCCAAGTCCACAAAACACATGTAGACTGGTTGGGCAAACTCCCATGCACCCTCCAGGACCCTGCTAAGGGTATAGAGCTGGTCCACTGTTCCGCGACCAGGACGAAAACCACACTGTTCCTCCTGAATCCGAGGCTCGACTATCCGATGGACCCTCCACTCCAGGACCCCTGAATAGACTTTTCCAGGGAGGCTGAGGAGTGTGAGCCCTCTGTAGTTGGAACACACCCTCCGATCCCCCTTCTTAAAGAGGGGGACCACCACCCCGGTCTGCCAATCCAGAGGCACTGTCCCTGATGTCCATGCGATGTTGCAGAGGCGTGTCAACCAAGACAGTCCTACAACATCCAGAGCCTTGAGGAACTCCGGGCGTATCTCATCCACCCCCGGGGCCCTGCCACCAAGGAGTTTTTTGACCACCTCGGTGACCTCAGTCCCAGAGATGAGGGAGCCCACCTCTGAGTCCCCAGGCTCTGCTTCCTCATTGGAAGGCATGTTAATGGGATTGAGGAGGTCTTTGAAGTACTCCCCCCACCGACCCACAACGTCCCGAGTCGAGGTCAGCAGCGCACCATCCCCACCATATACAGTGTTGACACTGCACTGCTTCCCCTTCCTGAGACGCCGGATGGTGGACCAGAATCTCCTCGAAGCCGTCCGAAAGTCGTTCTCCATGGCCTCCCCAAACTCCTCCCACGCCCGAGTTTTTGCCTCAGCAACCACCAAAGCCGCATTCCGCTTGGCCTGCCTGTACCTATCAGCTGCCTCCAGGGTCCCACAGGACAAAAGGGACCGGTAGGACTCCTTCTTCAGCTTGACGGCATCCTTCACCGCCGGTATCCACCAACGGGTTCGGGGATTGCCGCCACTACAGGCACCGACCACCTTACGGCCACAGCTCCGGTCAGCTGCCTCAACAATAGAGGCACGGAACATGGCCCATTCGGACTCAATGTCCCCCACCTCCCTCGGGATGTGGTCGAAGTTCTGCCGGAGGTGGGAGTTGAAGCTACTTCTGACAGGGGGCTCTGCCAGACATTCCCAGCAGACCCTCACAACACGTTTGGGCCTACCACGCCTGACCGGCATCCTCCCCCACCATCAAAGCCAACAACACTTCAACACTGAAATTTTAAAAACTAATATGGAATATATTTTCATCTTTTTATAGATCCATTAGTGACCCAATGAATAGGGGAATGAGGAAAAATGAAGTTGTCTAAGAGAAGACAGAAAGTTCTCATGGAGACATATACAGTGTTTTGTAGCTGCTCAGTCATTCAGCTAAGGAAAAGGTGTCACACACACTCATATAGATTTCAGTAGCCAACAAGGGAAAAATGGATAAAATTGCTTCATGCTTTAAGAACACAAACAAAATGGGGAACGCTGTTACACTACAACTGTTACTCAACCAAGGGACACTGTAGAGTGCAGAATGCAAATGAATTTGAGGCCAGCTGTAACTTGGCCTGTGCTCTTCTTAACCTGGTCAGTTTCTGCTACTGCAGAGGTCATCTTCAAGATGCAATTGACCTGCAGCATTAGAGAGGACTGGACCTCTCCAGAGAGCAGGCCAGCAGTTTTGTATATTTCTTCTTTTCATAGATCCACTTTCAATGACTTTTAGCTGGTTAATTTGCAGTTGCCACAGAGAATGTATATCCATTTGGTTTCTTCTTGACAGTTCATAATGCTATATATATATACTTACAGTATATACTGTACATACATAAACCTTGGCATTTATCCTTGTAGGGAAAATCAGATTTTTTTTTGTAGTTTAAATAATAGAACATATAATTTTCCCATTGCCTTACAGGAGGAAAGGCTAGAATTTTTCCAATTAAGTGAGATAAGTCAATGCAGGAGCAGTGTAGCAATTAGAGCACAGTAGATTTATTTTGGCATAATCACATTTCATCTGGTGTTATTCCGAATACTGATTTTATTAGAGGAGCAGGAGCAATTGTGAGTCCAGTGCTATCTGACAAATAAGGAAATATTTTCTCTCAAAATGATCTTAGTTTGGAACATTTCAAAAATATATGACCCTACAAAGCTGATGCATAATAAGATATTTCCCAGTTAGGATTCTGTCCCTTTAATACTGAAAAATGCTTGTGATGGACTGTGTTAAGATGAATTACACAGTGTCTTGCAAAAATTGAAGAAAGATGTATGTAATGAATTATATATGAATGAATTATAGTACATTAATTGTCTGATATATTATTTGAGAGGTCCCTTTCCCATAATTTCTTTAGATCATTTAGTGTGCAAACTGTGAAAACGTGAAATTAGTTGATACAGTCTGTAAATACAGTCAATATCTTTATCATTACTACTGTAAGTCAAACATATTCAAGTGTAGATATTGATAATACTGAAAGTAAAGGTAGTTTTCTAACTCATACGTGAAAATAGTTTTGTGTTGCTGGTAGTCAATATTTGACTCATAGTTAACAAAAGGAAGTGAAAACAATGTCAATATAGAGGTCTCTAATGTTATGGATATCATGTGATTTCTGTTATTTAAAACAATAAGTAAGTTAAGAAGCACTGAAATATATGATTATTGTTAGTGATGAGCAAGCCAATAAAATGAAATTGAAGTTGCAGTAAAACTTAGAGTGGTATTTGGCAACCAGTGAAAAATCTAACATGGGATGAAAGGTGTTTAGTTCTATATGTCACCCATACAAACACACACACCTTCCACCCCAAAATTTTCATTGTTTCTCCATGTACTAAGGCATAGATATATATATTTTTTCTGGTAATTGTCCAACTGGATTATTTAGGTTACACTGATAAAGCTCAATTTTGCCCTCCATATTTTATTTGTGTACTGTAGGCACTAGGTTACACCCACAGCAAGGTTAATCTCCCCCACCATTAACATTCCTCAATATATAAATTAGCTGACAACAACCGCAAAGCTTTTATATTAGCCATGACATTTTTCCAAAAGATTATGATGCCTCCCCATTTTTATCTGGAACCTCTTCCTGAGAAAATTATGGCTCCAAGGGTCAAACCCTTTTAGTATTCCTTCCACCCTCAAAAAAACTATTTTTAGTGTGTTTTGCAATTAGTGAGTGCAAAATCTCATTCAGTATTTTTTTTAGGTTCAATTTCATGAAACAGTATGTGAAAGGGAACTTGGCTGTCTTTCTTATAGCTAATTATCACACACTAGAACAGCAGACAATAGCATCTCTGCAGCATTTACCACATTAGTTCCATATTTTTAGCTAATTATGTAAAACCAGATTGCTAGTAAACTGCCAATAATTATTGATGACTTTTGCACACAGCATATAGTGAAGAGTTTAAAGAAGATTTCCTTTCCAAAGTTAACAATGAAGCTGCACTTCTGTTACCTTCTGATTCTTTCCATAGTCTCAAAATATAAATATTTACAGTCCAGTAATAGAACTAGAAAATAGATCATTTAGATATTGATTTGTCTTTAAATAATGTATGATCTTTTTCTGTGTTTAGGAATGCTCTAAAAATTAGTAAAGAGTTTGGGGGCATATTATTATAAATTATTAATTCTGGTAGCTAAAGAAATGACCACCTGTAATCTAACTTAATGCTTTCCATTATATTTCAGAAATAAAATTTAAATATATCTTCATATTTCCTTGTGACTGCAACTCATAGATATTTGAACTGCTTAAGAAAGTGTTCTAGTTTAGTTTGATGGGCAAGAGAGATGGCTGGAAAAAGTGCACTCTTATTCAAATTAATTATGAACCTAGGTGCACCCCAACATATAAAATGGTTGACAATGATAACTGGATCTGTGATGCAGGGTATCACATCATCAACATAGAGAGATACTTTTTGCCCATTTCCTACTCATACAATCCCCTTTATGTCTGGTTTTGGTCAAAGATGGACAGCCAGGGGTTCAATAGTAATGTAATGTAAATAATCTGAATGAATATTGTTTACGCAAGTAAAGGCTTGTAATGAACTTTTTATTGTTGTTATATTACAAGACATGTTGTTTTGACTAGCAGTGAAAATCCATAGCTGCAATCTTTTTTAGTTTAGGATACTTCTTCCTTACTGAGCAGTTACAGGAAATGGAGAAACAAAAATGTCAGTTTTTCCTCATTTCATATGTTGTAAACTTTAAGGGTATGGAGTACAGATTTAAAATATATAAATAAAATAACAGCAAATTCAATTAATTATATTCTTAATAACAAATGTATAACACAAGCAAAATATTCACTCATACTTTCATATTGTAGATACAAGTACTTTTTTCAACGGTTTGCATTTAGTATTTCAAAGTTGAAGGTCTTTATAAGGAGTTTGCACATTTCCCTCCTATTTTTGTGTATTTATTCTATGACTCCCCTAGCAGAAGCATTAGCTTTTCAGCAGGAAAGTGAGAAGCACCAGACAGTTACTGTGCCTGATGTTCCAAATGGTATTAAAAAAGATATGTGAGGATTGCTGGGAAAGTTGCATTACCTTGAAATACCAAGGAGTGCATGATAAACCACAGACAATAGTGGAAGATGTGAACACAAGCACAAAAGCTGACTGTGACATCTATACATGTATTTTAGGTTTTTTAATCCACGTTTTTCTTCTGTGGTTTTGTTTCCCTTGGTGACTCATAGCAGTTTTTGTGACAGGAAAGTACTGTCTCTCTTTAACAGAAGGACTATAAAGTGCAGTAAAACAACTAAGTTATCTTTCCTGGTTTTCTCTTATTAAATTAACTAGACTGCTGAATCAGCTTTTTCCCTGAGAGTCTTACATGTTTTTTGTATTGGAAAAGCTAATATAATATTATTTTGCTATAGAAAGGACTAAGGCATACATAAATGAAAGTGGTTAAAGGTCTGCAGTAAAAGTAGCTGATGAAACCACAACTTTTGCAAAGGATGTTCTAGTTCTATATGCAAAAATGGGAGAGTCTGTGGCCAGTAATTGCACCTCAACCTCAGCCATTTGTTAAATTCATGAAGAGGACAGAATAAAGCCTCTTTGGAATATTGGAAGCATTTTTTTAAGTGACAGTCTTCAATGTTAAGCTTGTTACAGATGTGGACATGTATATAATTGCAGAGTGAGTCCACAATGTGTTAGGATGCCAACTGGGTCGCTCCTTTTAATTCATAAACAATTATAAATTAAAATCTGTGCTCAGTGGCACAAAACAGAAATCAAGTAAAACAGCCTTCTTGGCTTTGTAGAAGTATTTGGCTCTTGAGAGCTGGTCAATCACAGGAGCCTCAGTTCTTTCACTAAGTTTGGGTCAAAATGAGACTCTGGCATCAGCAGGCATTGGACCTTTATAGCCCTACAGATGGAAGGGGCAGGGTTAATTTCCCTCAAGGGCCATCTTCTTGCTGCTGCAGAGCAGAGAAAAGATGCGGCTGTTAGCGACAGTATCCCCTCACGCCCAGGCAGTGTTTTGCATACCTCTGATAAACCGGGAAGGTGTTCCTCTGATGCACATGTGTGACAGAGACTAATAATAGTAGGTAAATTGCAACACATAAACATATAAGATTCTGGAAGCTACATGATATGGAGGTTGTAGGCATAGTCTATTCCAAGGGCTGGATTAAGAAACTGTGGTTTCCCTTTGGTATCAGCATCTCTGAAGCCCCCCATGCATACCCACATACACACACACAAAAACAAATCAAATGCAATATGCTTTACATAAAAAAATAAGTAGTATTTAGGGTAAACAAACTTCTAAAAGACTGGGACCTGTAACAATTTTGTTAAATTCAAATGAAGGTCTATGGGAGTAAGTAGCTACTAGAATCCGTATAATCAATCATGACTGTTAATGATTAATGAATCATAGTTTTGTTGTTCTTTATGGTGTACACAAAATGTAGAAAATGTGCATACCACAGCAATTTACTTTCTTTCCAATCGTCATCATGAAGATAATAATTTGCAATTTTCTTGAAGTCCCTATTACCCACGAAATACAAACAATCAATAAAAAGTCCTAACCCAAATCTTTTGTAATTATATGTACTAAAGCACGGTAATAAAATGTGAACAAAATGCACAATAAGAAATAGATAGCTATAATTTTTAGTGTTCAGTTCATACAGTCCAATATATAGCACATCAACAGACTAAGTAAAAGCTCTATATTTCAGCATTCTGCATAAAAGCTGCAGAACTAGAAACAGAAAAATTGTCAAAGCACAAAAAGGTTTCTGTCTAAAGTGGAGATCTTTGCCAAATAGCCATTTCCCATATTTGCTCTGGGCAATATCCCCATAAGGTGAGGTCTACAGAAATGCTAATCATCATGTAGGGTTTGAGCTACATCATCATCATCATCAGTAAGTTTCGCCTCTTACTTTTGTCTAGCTGTGTCATTCCCACTTCAGTTTGCTGTAATGTTAGCCTCCCCTTAGACCTGGCCAAACTAAAATTAGCTTCTTTCCTACAAATACTAAACCCATTAAAATTGTGAGGCTTTATCTTTCATTAAAAATAACCTAGTGATTTCAGGCACAATTTATTATGTGGCTGTATTTCTACACATTTTTTTTCTTTTTCTTTTATTGCACCTACTAATCCAGGGACTGTAACCTTGTTTTTTTTAATGAGAGCTGCAATCCTAGTTGTCAACAAGCTAAGTGGGCTGCACAATAAGAAAATCAACATGTTTCTTTGTAAAAGGCAGTAAATGTTAAACTCACATGTAAAATATTTCCCTAGTAACAACATCAAGATGAGTTTAATCATTTTTTAAACAAAATTTTTATTAAACATACCAATGTGAAAATTCACCAAACAAAGAGAAATACCTATTTAAAATTAGCTAGAACATGACTGATTGAAAATTAATTAATTAAGACCCTCTGCAATTTTCTTGAACAGCTTTCTAAATTAAACTGTTAACTTTTCATGAATATTATACATATTAAATAATATAGAATAGTGAACTATGTAACGTTGTCTAGAAGAGATAAACTCTTACAGCTTGGAGACACATGAGTAATGACACCACGAAGTTGTTGTTGTCCCTAATTTTCTAATTAAAAACTGAATGAGTCAATAAATGGTTACTGTACTTACCAACTGCTTCAAAGAAAGACTTTAGACAGTAAAGGACCTTCCATAAATTTGGATGGAGTTTGACAAAATAAGGATCAAACAGAACAGTGTTTTTAGTTCCAGTTTATATTTGGAGACATTTTTGCAGCATTTAAAATCAGAAAAGAAAAAAACAAACCTCAGCAACCAAGCAAAGGGCAATGGGGAACATAACAGCAACTTCCAAATACTTCAGTAGCCATGGCATACTTTACATGAAGACTTGCTATCACACGCCATTTGAAACTGTTTGCAATCATAACACTTGAAATTTGTGTTTGATGTGAAGCACTCCTGATGGATCATTAAATGTTCTTAACACTAGAATTACCAAAGCCTACGAAAAATCTCGTAAATTTGGCCCACCTTAAATCCCTTCGCACCTCTCCATCAGCGTCTTTTGTCTTGCAAATGTGCCGATCAAGACAAATAGCAAGCAGCCTACTATTCCATCCCTCCACCACCACAGAAAGAGCACAAAGATCTCCCAGTTCTAGCCTTCATTGATTATCTGGGAGTGAAGTGCTGGAGTTTTAGAATGTAAATAATCGATCGTTATTTTGAAAACATGCATTTCATGTGTGTTCCGTTTCTACAATAATCTGTGTAAAAACATTGTTAAAACAGAAATGTTTTTCATATTTTAGTAATAAATGACAAAATGTAGACATAAAGTATATAATGTGTAAAGCCTGAAGTCCAAAGATCAAATAAACACTTTCACAAAAGGTTGAACGATGATGCAACAGCTTCCGTGGTGCAGTAGCAAGAGTTGCTGACTTGTAATCAAGAGTCCCTCGGTTTGATCTTGACTGGCTCATATATTTACCATTTTGAGTAGTGAGCTGCTCTTATTGTTAATATTATACAATAAAAACATATGTTTGATTTGCGTCTGTAACAGCTGGTATACTTTTATAGTACTTGTAAAACTTACTGGGTTTTTTTCACTTTTATTGTCAGTCATGATCACGATACATACTACACAATTTTTTTTTTATTTAGTTTTATTGAGTGTTCCTGCTTATGCTGAATTAGTATTTGCCTTATGGTCCATGATGTCAAAGCCACACTGACAAAAAACAGAGACATAGGTATGTACAGTATATATGATATTTGGAAATATTCATTTTATGACCTGTATAGTACATTTCGGAAAACATTGTGGCACTGATGTAACATTACAGTATTCATATTATTCATATTCATTCACATACCATCTTGCGGATGTAATCAGTGACCGCATGTTTTTTTTTTTTTTTCGATCTTGTCCAGTCTCCACATTTTGGTTCATGGTTGTGTTTATTTTGTACTCCAGGACATGCAGAGGAAAGAAAGTTCCTATGCAAGGTGAGCCATGAACACTCTTTTTTTCTTAGTGGATCCCGTACATGCCTTGCACAGTACATACGCATTGATCGCCGCCAGATCAAGCTTGTTATAACACAAGCAACTGGCCACCTGCATGCTCCTGCTCACACTGAATAAGCTCACGCCTTCTGGTGGACGATGTCAGCGCAGCACCAGGGAAAAAAAGAAAGAGACAAATACAGTGGTGTGAAAAACTATTTGCCCCCTTCCTGATTTCTTATTCTTTTGCATGTTTGTCACACAAAATGTTTCTGATCATCAAACACATTTAACCATTAGTCAAATATAACACAAGTAAACACAAAATGCAGTTTGTAAATGGTGGCTTTTATTATTTAGGGAGAAAAAAAAATCCAAACCTACATGGCCCTGTGTGAAAAAGTAATTGCCCCCTGAACCTAATAACTGGTTGGGCCACCCTTAGCAGCAATAACTGCAATCAAGCGTTTGCGATAACTTGCAATGAGTCTTTTACAGCGCTCTGGAGGAATTTTGGCCCACTCATCTTTGCAAAATTGTTGTAATTCAGCTTTATTTGAGGGTTTTCTAGCATGAACCGCCTTTTTAAGGTCATGCCATAGCATCTCAATTGGATTCAGGTCAGGACTTTGACTAGGCCACTCCAAAGTCTTCATTTTGTTTTCTTCAGCCATTCAGAGGTGGATTTGCTGGTGTGTTTTGGGTCATTGTCCTGTTGCAGCACCCAAGATCGCTTCAGCTTGAGTTGACGAATAGATGGCCGGACATTCTCCTTCAGGATTTTTTGGTAGACAGTAGAATTCATGGTTCCATCTATCACAGCAAGCCTTCCAGGTCCTGAAGCAACAAAACAACCCCAGACCATCACACTACCACACCATATTTTACTGTTGGTATGATGTTCTTTTTCTGAAATGCTGTGTTCCTTTTACGCCAGATGTAACGGGACATTTGCCTTCCAAAAAGTTCAACTTTTGACTCATCAGTCCACAAGGTATTTTCCCAAAGTCTTGGCAATCATTGAGATGTTTCTTAGCAAAATTGAGACGAGCCCTAATGTTCTTTTTGCTTAACAGTGGTTTGCGTCTTGGAAATCTGCCATGCAGGCCATTTTTGCCCAGTCTCTTTCTTATGGTGGAGTCATGAACACTGACCTTAATTGAGGCAAGTGATGCCTGCAGTTCTTTAGACGTTGTCCTGGGGTTTTTGTGACCTCTCGGATGAGTCGTCTCTGCGCTCTTGGGGTAATTTTGGTCGGCCGGCCACTCCTGGGAAGGTTCACCACTGTTCCATGTTTTTGCCATTTGTGGATAATGGCTCTCACTGTGGTTCGCTGGAGTCCCAAAGCTTTAGAAATGGCTTTATAACCTTTACCAGACTGATAGATCTCAATTACTTCTGTTCTCATTTGTTCCTGAATTTCTTTGGATCTTGGCATGATGTCTAGCTTTTGAGGTGCTTTTGGTCTACTTCTCTGTGTCAGGCAGCTCCTATTTAAGTGATTTCTTGATTGAAACAGGTGTGGCAGTAATCAGGCCTGGGGGTGGCTACGGAAATTGAACTCAGGTGTGATACACCACAGTTAGGTTATTTTTTAACAAGGGGGCAATTACTTTTTCACACAGGGCCATGTAGGTTTGGATTTTTTTTCTCCCTAAATAATAAACACCATCATTTAAAAACTGCATTTTGTGTTTACTTGTGTTATATTTGACTAATGGTTAAATGTGTTCGATGATCAGAAACATTTTGTGTGACAAACATGCAAAAGAATAAGAAATCAGGAAGGGGGCAAATAGTTTTTCACACCACTGTATATGTGACATTTTGAAGAAATAATTTTATGACTTGAATAGTACCAATCAGAAAACATCATCGCACTAATGCAATATTATTTGAAAATGAACAGAGTCAGATTGGGGGTGAATTTATGCTGACGCTGTTATTAAGGGTCAGCTCAGGAGGGGAGGAAGATAAATTTACACCCAATCTGTTCGTTTTCAAATAATATTGCATTAGTGCGAGTTTTTTCGTATGCTTTGGTAATTCTAGTGTTAATAAACTGATTTGACAAACATACAGACGAGAAAATTACAAGCCTTAACGTATAGTACACTGTTAAACATCCACTAAAAATAAATATGTAGAGAAACTATCAAAGCAGATCATTTGCGATATGGCCAAGTGTGGCAGATCACTAACTGAGATCCCCTATAAATGGTGCCACCATAGGCTGTAAAGAAAGTGGGTGCTTAGGATGTTGGCCTTAAGTTATTTATTTGTGAGAGCTTTAGTTTAATTGTATTTAAACCATTGAATGCAGTTAAGCAAATTCAGCCATTGAGATGCTTGTGAAGCTTGAATCCCATATTTAGGGTTTTTGGTGCAGCTGCCCCCAGGTCCTGATGCATGTGTTGCCCATGTGGTTAATCCAGCTCTGTTTGTTACACTGGTATTATGCTGAATGATTTTATGAATTGTACATGATAATTCATACTGTAAGAAGATACGAATTACTGGTTGCTTCAGTATGAAATGTATTTACATTCACCTCATGTCAGTGGTCAGGAAACAACTATGTTGCTTGTGTTTTATCCCTAAGGTAAAATAAACTGACTTTTCAGGATTAGGCTTGCACTATGCCCATGCTCCTCCTTCCACATGTAGTTTATTATATTTTTATAAACCTTTGGCTCCAACAAGCGTGGATAAAGGACTTCAGTCTAGCTCTGAGTCTCTTTGAGCCTGTGCAAAATCCCCTAGCAGTATTCCTTTAGTGTTAGTGCTCCCAGCTTTAGCGATCTTTTTTTTTGTTCTAATCTTTTGATTTTTTTGTCTGTGTTTAACAGCCTGTTTATCACTGAAGCCTTATAATATTTTTCATTTATGCTTTTTATTGTAGATATGCACTCATGGCTCCTCTTCCTACCAAGTAGGTTGATGTGTCAAAAGAACAAACACAAAACACCCCCTACTGGTGCAAACAGTCTGTCTGAGACAGCTACTTAACCAGAAAAACAATAAAAAAGAGAGAGAGAAAAAAAAAGAGTTGATGGGTAAGCTGGCACACACACCATGTTAGCAAAGAAAACAGAAAAGAAATAAAAATGAGAAAATGGGAACAGGAAAAAATGGACTCATAAAGCAATCAGAAACCAGCGTTTTACTAACTGAACAGCATGAAGCCAATTGTGGATGTTGATCTGGGATACAGAAAGTTCAAGAAGGATAAGATTGTAAAATGAGGCCTTCCAGATTGCAAGAGAGAAAAGGGCAGAAATTTCCAGCAAGAGGCTAAAAGCAATTTAGTTGCAATGGTTGCAGTCATTAGAAGTCTCTGCTGGGAGAGAAAAAGAGAAAGTGAGGAAAGAGAAGAAAGGTCTAGCAGGAGGACAACTTGAGGGGGCGAAGGATTGGGGGAAGAATGAATCGTAGAGAGGGGTTCTGTGACATAGTGCTAGAGAGCTGCAGCCGGAGGCCATTCCCAGAACATTTGGAGAAAAGTCCCAGAGACACTTAAGAGAACAAAGGTGACATAAGGGATCTAATTCTAGTCCCATTAGAGTAGGGTATAGTTTATAAAAAAATGTAAATTGTGTATGCTGGTGATTAGGATTTTTAGAGCAATTTTTCACATTTAGAAAGGTAGTTTGCCAGCACAACACAGAGGATGGGGTGAGGTCTATGAACCAATTAGTTGTGGTGGGGAGAGTTTTGAGGGAAGCTTTGCAGAGGAGGGTATAGAGACCAGATACTGGTTTGGACTTATGAGAAAGGGTTGAATTAAATGAGTACATAGGATGCATAGGAAGAGGAGAAGAGAGGGAACTCCACATGTCCTGAATACAGACCTCAGCTGCAAATAGAAAAAGTAGGAAGTGGGAGGGATAGGATGTCTAGATTAATGAGAAAGGAATGGTTTCAGCCCTGACTCATTAAATATACAGTATCTCCTAGCACAGATATACCAGACTGACACCAAGGGGAAAATAAAATTGGATGGTCTCTAATATTAAGGGAAGAGTTACAAAATAAAGAAGTGTAGAGTTGCCATCTTGGCAATGGACCCATTAATTTTTTAACACTTATCCATGTCTAAAGGGCACAATACACAATGGGATCAACAATAGGAGAAAGGGACTTTATTTTATTAGAAACAAACAGAAATGATGTTGAGCAATGAGGGAAAATATATTTTGTTTCTATTGGCAACCAGGAAGGAGGATGCTGGGGAGGGCAGACCCAGCTCCAGGCTGGCCTTAGTGTAAAAGCAAGATGGTACAGCTCAAAATCATAGAGGGAGACGCCACCACCTGACCTGTTGCAGACCAAAGTGAAGTGTTTAATAAACGGTCTCTTGTGATTCCAAAGGAATAAAGGCACCAGAGACTTAACAGGTTGCCAGAATTTAGATGGCGAAGAAACAGGGAACATAGAGTTAATTCATTTTAATAATTGCCAGTCTGAATTGGAATGAAAGAGGAAGGTGAAATCAAGAAGAAATGAAGTCTCTGACAACCGTTCAGAAAAAGATGAAAGTTGACAGCTGCAAGTTCCTAGATCCTGGCATAGATGTCCAATCCCAGGTATCTGAAAGATGGTGTCCAGGGAATGAATGAGGTAGATGAAAGAGAGATGACAGGAAGAATTTATTGAGAACAGAACAGATTTAGACCAGTTAGAGTTATAACCGGGCAGGGCTTCATAGCTATTAAACAGATAAAGGACATGGGGAAGATCAGCAGGGGGCATTACCAAGGTAGAGAAGAACATCATCCACATACAATGAAAAATTTTGGGGTATATCTTTAATCAATTTGGGACTGATATATGAAGTGAAAGAATAAAGAGAAGCGGGGAAAGAGAGCAGCCCCAACATGAAATGGGGGAAAATGCTGGTATTAGTAAGAAAGATACAAAAGGGGGAAGAATAAAGGGTCTGAACCATGTTTGTAAAGGCTGGGCCAAAGCCCATTCTACCTAGGACCTCCCAAAAAATGGTCCAGTTCATCCTGTCAAATGCCTTCTCTGCATCTAGAGAAAAAAGTAGCAGAAGGCAAGGAAAAAATAGGAGCAACATTCAAAACATGCAGCAAGCATCGAACATTGTCAGCTGCATGATGGGACTTAATAAAGCCAGCTTGATCAGAATGAATCAATTTAGGAATCACTAACTGTAGCCAACATGCAAGCACATTTGCTATCGGCTTGACATCAGAATTCATAAATGATAATGGGCAATAACTGGAGCAATCTGTGGGGTCCTTACATGGTTTAAGCAACAGGGAAATCAGAGCCATATTAAATAATGGGTTGACATGGGATGAACAAAGGGAAGGGTCAAACATCTAAAAGAGTGGGACTGGGAGCTGTTTCCAAAAAGAAGACAAGCGAAATCCATCGGTCCTGGAGATTTCCCAGAACTCATAGAGTTTAGCATTTATTTCAGTTCATTAAGTTGTAGGGGGCTATCCAGCGCAGAAACCTCTGACTCTGAAAGCCCAGAGAGGGGTAGGGATTTTAGAAATAAGTCAGGATCAGGGGAAGAGGATAAAGAGAATAGATGGAACTGAAAAAAGTATTAATTTATATATATATTTTTTATTAATTTTTATTGTAATCATTCCATACAAATAGATCAATTTATAACCAAACAAATTAAAGACAAATCATACCCCACCCCTGAGAAGGAGAGCTTAGCTAAAGGAGAATTGCTTAGGGCTTTTTAATAAGACAACAATAAGCAAAGGAAAGGGAGAAATAAATATATATGTAAATAAGAGATGGAGAAGGGAATTAAATGCGGTAATAGTTTTTTCTCTTATTCTAAAATAATATTGATCAGATCCTGCCAGGTTTTGAAAAAAAATTGTACAGATCCTCTAACTGAGAATTTGATTTTTTCAATTTCAAATAATATAAAACATCGGTTTCCCACTGACTTATCAGAGGAGAGTTAGGATTCTTCCAATTTAACAGAATAAGTCCGCGTGCCAAAAGTGTAGTGAATGCAATCACCGTTTGCTTGTCCTTTTCCACTTCAAGTCCGTCTGGAAGAACACCGTACACAGCTGTTAATGGGTTAGGAGGGATTGTGACACCAAGGCGTCTGAAAGGCACTTAAAAATTTATGTCCAAAATGATGTTAATTTGGTGCAGACCCAGAACATGTGACTCAGTGAGGCAGGAGCTTGGGTTGCAGCGTTCGCAGGTTGGATCTTGCCCTGGAAACATTTTGGACAGTTTTAAGTGAGACAGATGAGCTTGATACATAATTTTTAGTTGAATAATTCTATGCTTTGCGCATATAGAACTCGAGTGAATTCTCTGCTTTGCTACTTTCCACTCCTTTTCTGATATATTGATTAAGAGCTCTTCTTCCCAATGTCCTCTTGAGATCTTTGAAAGGTAGGGACTCTAATAGGATTTTATATAATGCGGAAATGGTGTTTAATTCCTCGGCAATGAGCAGTATTTTTTCCAGCATTGTGGAGGGTGCGAGGTGGGGAAAATCGGGCAATTTCTGTTTAACAAAATTTCTAATTTGAAGATAATGAAAGAAATGTGTAGCTGGGAGGTTGAATTTTGAACGTAATTGTTCAAAAGATGCAAATATGTTGTCTATATAAAGATCTCTGAGCATTTTAATCCTGAAACTTTTCCAGGTATTAAAAACTGGATATGTTTGCGAGGGTTGAAAGAGGTAGTTTTCTTGCAGAGGTGCCACCGATAAAAGATTTCCCATCTTAAAATGCTTTCTAATTTGGTTCCATATTCTAAGTGAGTAAAGCACAATTGGGTTATTAGTATATTTGCGATAACTTGCATTTATTGGAGAGCAGAGCAGGGAGTATAAAGAAGTACTACAGGATTTTATTTCTATTGCGGACCAAGCCTGTGTATCTTCATTTATTTGTGTCCAGGATTTTATGGCTTGTATGTTTGCTGCCCAGTAATAAAACTGAAAATCAGGTAGAGCCATGCCACCTTCTGCCTGAGGTCTTTGTAGGGTTGCTCTTCGGATACGTGGGTGTTTTGAGTTCCAAATGAATGAGGTTATTGTTGAATCCATCCATCCATCCATTTTCCAACCCGCTGAATCCGAACACAGGGTCACGGGGGTCTGCTGGAGCCAATCCCAGCCAACACAGGGCACAAGGCAGGGAACCAATCCTGGGCAGGGTGCCAACCCACCGCAGGACACACACAAACACACCCACACACCAAGCACACACTAGGGCCAATTTAGAATCGCCAATCCACCTAACCTGCATGTCTTTGGACTGTGGGAGGAAACCGGAGCGCCCGGAGGAAACCCACGCAGACACGGGGAGAACATGCAAACTCCACGCAGGGAGGACCCGGGAAGCGAACCCAGGTCCCCAGATCTCCCAACTGCGAGGCAGCAGCGCTACCCACTGCGCCACCGTGCCGCCCTATTGTTGAATCTAATTGCTTAAAAAATTATTTATTGATATATATTGGAATGTTTTGAAATAAAAAAAGAAGTTTAGGAAGGATATTCATCTTAACAACGTTAATTCTTCCGGCTAGAGTCAGATGAAGGGTTGACCATCTATCCAGGTCTTGCTTAATTTTTTCCATACAGACGGCAAAATTTTGTTGATAAAGAGCTTTATGTTTACTTGTGATATTTACCCCTAGGTATTTAAACTGATCTGCAATGGTAAAAGGTAGGGTGTCCAATCTGATATTATATGCTTGTGAATTCACTGAAAGAGTATACTTTTATTCAGATTAATTTTAAGACCAGATATCTTGTGAAATTCTGTTAGTGCTGTTAGAACTGCAGGGACAGTGTTTTCTGGGTCTGATATATATAAAAACCATATCATCTGCATATAGAGAAATTTTCTGTTCCAGTCCTTCTCTGACAATCCCCTTTATCTGATAAGAATTTTGACAGTGAACCGCCAGTGGTTCAATGGCGATTGCAAACAGCAGTGGTGACAAGGGACATCCTTGTCTGGTGCCACGTTCTAGCTTAAAGTAGTCTGAGCAAATGTTATTAATACAAACTGAAGCTTCTGGATTGGTATACAGTAGTTTGATCCATGCACAAATATTCGGGCCAAACCCAAATTTCTCCAATGCAGTGAAAAGCTAGTTCCATTCAATCATATCAAATGCTTTTTTCTGCGTCTAATGATAGTAATATCTATGGGGTGTTTGATTTTGCTGGTGAATATATAACATTAAACAAGCGGCGGAGATTGGAAGATAGATGTCGGCCTTTAATAAATCCAGTTTGATCCTGTGATATTACCGAGGGCAGCACTTTCTCCATCCTTCTAGCTAGAATTTTTGAGAGTATCTTAACATCATTATTCAGGAGTGAAATTGGTCTGTATGATGCACATTGTGACAAGTCCTTATTTTGTTTAGGAAAGACGGTGATTAATGCTTGTCGAAATGTTTGAGGTAGTATTTGGTTGTCTCTAGCTTCTGTAAATGTTGCCAATAAGAGGGGAGCTAGCTGAGTGGAGAATTTCTTATAAAATTCTACGGGGTAACCATCAGGGCCTGCTGATTTCCTGCTTTGTAGTGACTTTATAGCATCTAGTAATTCTGTTAGCGTTAGAGGTTTATCCAGTTCCTCAGCACTTAAAGCATCTATTTGTGGTGTCTGTAATGTATCCAGAAATGCATTAGATTGTGTGTTGTCTTCTTTGAGCTCAGTAGAATATAAGGATTTATAATAGTCTCTAAATGTGTGCATTATATTTTTATGGTCTAGAATTTCTTCTCCATTCGTGTTGGTAATTACTGGTATTGCATTGCGAACTTCTTGTTTGTGAATTTGTTGAGCTAAAAGCTTATTAGCTTTTTCTCCGTGTTCATAGTAATGATGTCTAGACTTATAAATAAGTTGTTCAGTTTCTTTAGTTGTTAAGATGTTAAGTTCTGTATGCAGGGCCTGCCTTTTCCTGTGGAGAGCTTCGCTTGGACGCCTGGCTTGTTCTTCATCTATTCTAGTAATTTTGCTTCTTAGCTCTGATATTTTCTTGGTTTCTAATTTGTTTCTGTTGGAAACAAATGAAATAATCTGTCCTCTTAAGAAGGCCTTTAGAGTTTCCTAGAGTGTTCCTGCGGAGACCTCTGTGGGCATGTTTGTCTCTAGGAAGAAGCTGATTTGTTTGGATATAAATTCTGTGCAGTTCTCGTCTGCCAGTAGAAGAGGGTTAAGGCGCCATCTGCGAGGTGAGTGTGAGGGGCTTATTGATTTTAGCTCCAAGACTAGAGGTGCATGGTCGGAGATAACAATTGTGTCGTATTTGCATGATTTAATTGTAGACAAGAAATTATTATCTATAAAAAAATAATCAATTTGTGAGTAGCTATAATGCACTGGTGAGTAGAACGAATATGTTCTTGAGTTTGGGTTAAGAAACCTCCAGGGGTCTGATAAGTTGTGATCATTTAAAAACTGTGTAATTGTCTTTGCAGTATTAGATATCGTCCCCCTTGACACAGGAGTCCTATCTAAGAGTGGATTTAAAACACAATTAAAGTCCCCAGCCATTATAATTTTATGAGTGCTCACATTGGGAATGGATGCAAACAGATTTTGCATGAATTCCTTATCATCAGCATTGAGTGCATAAACATTTATCAAAATCATTTTACTGTTATATAAGTTGCCCATAACCATCACATATCTCCCTTCGGGGTCCGATACTACAGTACATCTGATGCTACAAATGGAACTGTTCTGTGTATGAGAATTCCCACCCCTCTAGTTTTCTTTATAAAGCTAGAATGGAAAATTTGGCCAGTCCAGTCTTTTTGTAGTCTGAACTGATCCTTACTTAGTAAGTGGGTCTCCTGTAAAAATACTATTTTAGCGTTTAAGCCTGTTAGGTGAGAGCATACTTTCTTTCTCTTTAATTTGTGATTCAGGCCTTTAACATTCCAGCTCACAAAGTTAACTGTCCCATCATGGAGACATTGATTCTGAGTTTTTAATGTCATTTTATAGTCTTAACTGGAAATGAGGCAGTTTCAATCTTAATTTAAAATTTCCCTATGAGTTATTGCATTTTAGCCTATTGTTGCATTGATATTTACAGTTATAGGGATTAGAAGAATAAATTAGATATAGCCTGCTCTCCTTCTCTCCCCCCTTTATCCCCCCACCCCCCCATTTTGCCTCCCCACATGAGGCTTGATCCCACTTCACGATGTCCCAGTCCTCTGACATACGAAGAGACAGAGCACATCCAAAACAAAGCAAACACCACCCCGCAGCGGCCTTAGAGAATTAAAACAAAGAGATATCTATTGCAGCTGAATTCTTAATACTATCTGCCGAAAATATAATCATTAACAATCTAAGCTTAAAATAATCTTCAGCAATTTTAAAAATTAAAATATTAAGATAAAAAAATAATGAACCCTGGGAATGATTTTAAAAAGAAGTCTAGGATAAACATGGTAATTCCTACTGTAATAGTATAATGTAATAGTATAAATAGTATAAATAGCAATAAACCAAGTGTATGATGTTAAACAGTCTACTTTAAGGTAATAAAAAAAAGGTATAATGTAATAGTATAAATAGCAATAAACCAAGTGTATGATGTTGAAAAGTATTAATTTAGTCTAGGTTTGCAGTAAGAGACCCCTCCTTGATTTTGTTGGCTGAAACCACAGAGAAGGAATCACATTTGTGAAGCATAAGAGCCTGGAGTTTACTGAGTCTAAACCTGGAAACAAAATAGCATTTCCTTGTGTGATGAACCAGAAATTCTTCACAACACAACAGCATTCCGTTCAACCATAGTGCTAGCAATAAGAGTTTCAATGTGTGAAAGGATGATAAAACAAGTTGTTAATGAAAAATATGCAAGCAATGGTGGGAACTCTGTACCTTCTCAAATAAAACAGGTAGCTCAAGATAAGATCAAAAAGCCCAAGGAAAGTTGAGGTCACAGATCAATTTACCAGGAATGTGACAGGCTGCTTTATGTTTATGAAACACTAGTGCAGATATCTTAAATTCTGAATGTTTTACAACACATAATAGTTATAAAATATCAGTCTTACTATACCAGATTGTGTCTTCTCTTAAAATAGTTCACGTTAGGAATCAAAGTGCCTAATTTTGCTAATAAATGGACACTTGCAAAAATGAATTAGCTTGAAATTATTGGTCTTGCTCAAAAATGAGTAATTTATGTGGTATAGTGTTGTAGCTTTGATTTCTATCTGGGAGGAGTTTGCATGTTCTTTCTGTTTTTCTGTGATGTTTTATGGTATTCTTGTTTTTCTTCCAGACTTCAAAGAAGTTTATATTTGGTTAATTGTCATCTGTCAAAGAGACATGAAATCAAAGCTCATTTGAATGTGAGTGCTGCCTGGGATGAACTCATGAAAAAGTCTCAAGTGCCCCATGACTTGAAAGCAGATTACAAAACTGTGAAAACTGATATATGTGTGCCATCATCGAGAGAGACATGGAGAGAGCAAACCTGATGAACAACTTCTTTAACAGGTTTGCCCACCCTAACCCACTCTCACCTCAGAGTACTGCATCCTCCAACTATCCTTCTGCTGATACCAGCATAGGAGAGAGTTTCCCCCCACCCACAATTACAGCAGCCCAGGTAAGCAGAGAGTTGAGGAGACTTCGGGCCAGCAAATCAGTGGGTCCAGATGGAGTATTGCTACGACTGCTGAAGGCCTGTGCGTTGGAGCTGGGGAGTCCTCTACAACACATCTTCTACCTTAGCCTGGGACAGGGGAGAGTCCAGTGGCTTTGGAAAACATCTTGTATCACCCCAGTCCCAAAGGTATCACGTCCTGGTGAGCTGAATGACTTCCGGCCTGTCGCTCTGATGTCACATTTGATGAAGACCATGGAGTGGCTGCTGCTTCACCACCTGAGGCCACAGGTCCGCCATGCCCTTGACCCTCTGCAGTTCACATACCAGGAGAAGGTGGGAGCGGAGGATGCCATCATTTTATTGCTACATCGATCCCTCTCCCACTTGGACAGAGGCAGTGGTGCTGTAAGAATTATGTTTCTGGACTTCTCTAGCGCCTTCAACACCATCCAACAAGCTGACAGAGATGGGAGTAGATTCATACCTGGTGGCATGGATTGTGGACTATCTTACAGACAGACCTCAATATGTGCGTCTCGGGAACTGCAGGTCTGACATTGTGGTCAGCAGCACAGGAGCGCCGCAGGGGACTGTGCTTTCTCCGGTCCTGTTCAGCCTATACAAATCGGACTTCCAATACAACTCGGAGTCCTGCCACGTGCAAAAGTTCGCTGATGACACTGCTATCGTGGGCTGCATCAGGAGTGGGCAGGAGGAGGAGTATAGGAAACTAATCAAGGATTTTGTTAAAAGGTGTGACTCAAACCACTTACACCTGAACACCAGCAAAACCAAAGAGTTGGTGGTGGATTTTAGGAGGCCCAGGCCCCTCCTGGACCCCGGGATTATCAGAGGTGACTATGTGCACAGGGTACAGACCTATAAATACCTGGGAGTGCAGCTGGATGATAAATTGGACTGGACTGCCAATATTGATGCTCTGTGTAATCACAGAGAATCCACTGCATCCACTGAACAGTATCATCTCCAGACAGAGGAGCAGCTTATGCAACAGACTGCTGTCACTGTCCTGCTCCACTGACAGACTGAGGAGATCGTTCCTCCACCACACTATGTGACTCTTTAATTCCACCTGGGGGGGGGGGGGGGGGGTTAAACGTTAACACTATAAAAGATTATTGTTTATTATTCCTGCCTTGCACTCTCCCCCTTGCTTTTTTTTTTACTTGCACTGTGTTTTTATTGCTGTTTAATTAATATTGTTTTTATCAGTATGCTGCTGCTGGAGTATGTGAATTTCCCCTTGCGGGATTAATAAAGTATCTATCTATCTATCTATCTAATCTATCTATCTATCTATCTATCTATCTATCTATCTATCTATCTATCTATCTATCTATCTATCTATCTATCTATCTATCTATCTATCTATACATCTATCTATCTATCTATCTATACAAAGTCCTTTGTGGTAATGGCCAAAAATGTACCTTTATCACAGGGAATGTCAGAGAACAGTTTAGATCAGTGATGGTCTAGGAGGGCCACAGTTTCTTAATGAGAAGTCAATTATTGGTGATGATGCACTTATTGCTGAAGTAACATTTTGTTGCTTCATTTTAGTGGTCTCACTTGTTAATGTTCCATATTCTTAATTGCTTATTTCAGTTGCATTCACTGTTTTTAATGGTTCCTTATTAACAATAAGATGTAAATGACAGTTGGAGCCATCAGTTCTCCATCTAACTTGTTTCCCTTTACTCCAGTGTGTAGTCATCATGTGCTGTTTGGTTTAAAAAAAACACTTAAGAGATAAATGTGTGAAAATTAGTGAAAATTATCCATTTTAATCTTCAAACCATTTGGATGATACCCTTGGAAAGGAAAAAATCTATGACACAAGAACCCAACACTGCAGTCTAACAAGCCATAAAATTTAATAAGACCTGAGATTGGCAACGATTGGTTTCTAATTAAGCAGTTAGGCTGGAATGAAAACCTGCAGCCACTGTGGCCCTTCAAGACTGACACTGCCTACCCCTGGTCTAGATTACACGTACTATTTAAAGTGCCTGGCACTAGATCTTATGAATCAACACCAACAGTGTATTCAGTCATTCTAAACGCAACTAATCAATTAGAGGTCACATACAAGGAGGTACACAGAAGAACAAAACAGATGGGAACATTAAGGAAACTTTTAACAAATTAGCAATTCCACTTTAACAAATGTGTGAAAGGGAAACTATCAAAATTCAGGACCACACATTCTGGCAGCATTCAACTGTTGATGCTATCAGCACCGCAGGAGAATTTGTGCATCACGGGATGAGTAGCTGCTTAGGATGGAATAAATAGAAGAAGAGAATGATACAAAAATGGATATGAGGTCTGAGTTATGATGCATTCACATACTATCAGAGTTTTTGGAGCTCCTACTTTCTCCTTCAGTGCATTCATGTGAATTTCCAGTCTAATGTTTTGGAGAAGAACAAGATTGCTGCTAATTTGCTACTTGATCTGCAAAAAAGGTAGTTCTAGCCGATACGGTTATATTTTTTATTTTATACAGGTGAAAGGTTAGTGTTACATCATAACTCCAAATTGTCTCACTGTACCTCACTTGTAGAGTTTCTACGGCATTCATGTACAGTTTTTGACTTGAAAACTCATATTTAATGTCAGTCCAATAGCACATGAATGCAGCATAAGGGGTGTTAAGAGTAAATTTCGCACAAACATTAAGACGTATTTCTTTACACAGAGAACCATAGATGCAATGAATAAGTTACCAAGTTGTGTGATAGACAGTAGGGCTTTAGGGACTTTCAAAACTAGACTTGATGTTTTTTTTTAGAAGAATTAAGTGGATAGGACTGGCAAGCTTTGTTGGGCTAAATGGCCTGTTTTTATCTAGATTTTTCTAATGTTCTAATGTTTTAAAATGATAGACAGCACAATACAGAACACACTCCATAACAGCCCAGAGACTGATTTATAATTTGTTTCTTACTACAGGGGATAAGGACACAATGTGTAATTCAGACCTGTTCAATTCTTATAAGTGGACAAGACTGCAGGTGTTTCTATGAGTTTAAGTGAAGACTTACATAAATCTTTTGAGCATATTTTGATGAATAAAAATAAATATTCTACAAAAAGGGGTACACTCCTAGTTCTTTCTGGGAGTTTTTAAATTCTGGTTGGTATTGCAATTGGTCCCCTGCAAGTATGAACAAGAGACTGAGAAAACTGAACTAACTGCTGGAAAGGAGAATGGGTATCAAAGCATGGAGCATATAGCCATTTTACTGCATTGTTTTATACAGCTTTTTACACCTCACTCCTAAACCAGCACTGAATATGAAGCATTATTTTCTTTTCTTATTATTTAAATCTTATTGAAGGTAAAAGCTCAGCATTCTTGAACTTTCAATTCATGTCAGATACTTCATTGCCAAACGCTCAGCCAAGAGGCTGTGAATCTTTAATCTAATAAGGGACAGTGGGAAATAGTTTAATTAGATTATCTTTCACAACTGGAGTTAACATATCACATGGTTCATATTTTTAAAATGGTGTGTTCTTGATTTATGCATAAAATTGTATAGATTTTATTAATAGATAAAAGAAATGGGTTTAAAGTGATTGCTCTGAAAATGTGCCACACTGATGACAGGGGTTGATGAGACAGACACATTCCATGGTCTATCGCCTTGAATATTAAATATGTGAATAAATAATTATGCAAAAGGAAAGCTTGGTCAAATAATGATATAGTATTTGCAATTGTAGCCATCTCTCACTTTTTTATATGTATTTATATATTTGTCCATCTATCTGTTTCCACATTTAAAATTAGCATCCATTTTCTTTTCCGGTGGATTCTAAAACAGATCAGTAATCAATTTGTTCTGATGTCTCTCCCTCTCTCTCTTAAAAGACCTTGCCCTTCCAATACATCTTCATAAATTAGCATAGTAGCCCTCTGCCCGTCACTGTCAAAACTGTCCACAGGATGAAACCTCAAATCTCACATGCAAGGGCAAAAGAAAAAATGCTGCACAGCACTGGGTGGGGTCAGTGCGGTCATTGCTGAAGTTGTTAATCCTTTAAATATCTCTCAGACAGATCTGATGGGTGTTGAGGGGGTGGGTGGTTGTCCACGGATGATTCAGTGTGCCAGATGTGTCTACAAGCACACAGTTTTTCAAAGTGATGGGAGCCTACTGAAAAATATCAAGTGACCTTCGAAGACAAATGGCACTAAACTGTTTTAAAGCAGGGAGATTCAGAATAAATTTCAAACAAAAAACAAATGTCATTTTTGAATATTTTTATGTTGCATTTTTGAAAAAACCCTCATTCATTTGTATGAATCCGCCAAGCAAATCTGCCATTTAGAGCAAATGGTGTGATACTTTTATACAACATTTATTACAAAAGGTTGTAAAATGTATTAGTCATTTATTATATATACACATAACGAGAGTTAGCCTTTTTTCAGGATTGTTTACCATTTGTCAGCATCCCAGTGGTGTAAACTAGATTTCTTCACACTGTTTCCATTATAGGCAGGAGTGAAAAATAAACACATTTTCTAGAATGAGAAGACTATATTTATAGCTTGTGGACTCTTAAGAAAACATTTTCAGTTTCTGAGCAGTAAAATAGACTTGTGCATTGAAGCATTGCTAAAAAAAAAATAAAATAAAAAGATTCCAAACAATGCCTGATCAAGTCACCTTAGCAAAGGCCTTAACTCAAAGCATAGATCACATTCATGCCATAATGCTTCAAATGTCACCAGAAGAAAGGGAGAAGTATGCTATAGATAACCACCACAATGGATTTGAGACAAAGCAATCAAGATGTGACTTTCAGCTTTAATTCAAGGGGTTTAACAAAACTATTGTATGAGCTGTTTAGAAAAGACATACATTTTATACATGGTCCCCCTATTTATGCATGATCATGCCATAAAACTGCCTCCACCATCTTTCACAGATGATGTGGTATTTATCAGATCATTTCTTCTCTTCTCCATACGCTTCTCTTTCTAACATTCTGGTACATAATGATCTTAGGCTTTTAAAAATGTTTTCTGGCAAACTCTAATCTGTCCTTCCTAGGCTTGAGGCTTAGCAGTGCTTTACACCTTGTGGTATACCCTTTGTCAATACTTTCATGAAGTCTTCTCTTGATTGTAGATGTTGGCAATGATAGGTCTACCCCCCAGAGAGTGTTCTTGGTTTATTTAAATATTGTGAAGAGGTTCACCAAGGACAGAATTTTGTAATCAACAAGTACAGTTGTCTTCAGTGGTTTTCTAGACCTTGTGGTGTTTCTGAGCTCACCATTGTGTTCCTTCATTTTAAAAATGTACCAAATGGTTTATTTCACCACTCCTCATGTTTCTACTATCTCTCTGATGGGTTTGTTTTGTTTTGTCAGACTAATAATGGCTTGTTTTTACTTGCATGGACAGCTCATTGAACCTTATATTGCGAGTTAACAGCGACAGCTTCCAAATGCAAATTCCACACTTGGAATCAATTTCAGACCTTTTAACAACTTAACACTTAATGAAATAATGAGGAAACTGCTCCCTCCTAGCTATGGAACAGCTTGTCAGTCAATTATCCAAATAAGTTTGAGCCCCTGGAAATGGGGGGCTCAAAATGGGGGGGGTTATGCAAAATGGGGTGTTATGCAAAAAAAAATGTAATTCCTAAATGACTCATGTGATATTTTTGGCAAACCCCTTAAATTAAAGCTGAAGATCTACACTTCAGTTGCATAAGTATTGCTTTGTTTCAAATCTATTGTGGTGAAGTACAGTGCCAAAATTATGAAAATTATGTCACTATCCAAATACTTATAGACCTGACTGTAAGCTGCTCCACTGTGTCCCACAATCTGCAAATTCAGTGGCTCATGTAGCTCTCTGCACGCACAGTGGTAGCAGCAAGAGGTGGACACACTAATTATTTTTTAATTGATAATTGTAGCTAGTGGCTTAGTAGTTAAGAAAACAGTAACTACTCTTGTGTTGTTCTGTTTAGTTTATGATTCTTTACTTGTGATGGTCAATTTTGTAAACTTGTGCAGTTACACCTATTTCAAAACAAGTCCAAGACTGATATTTACTCAATTATGTTGTCCCTTTTTGTAACCCACTTTGGATAAAGCTGTCTGCTATAGCTGATGTTACATTACACATGACTTCTAGTTGTTGAGCATATCAGACTTGCTGATTGCAGTGCTGATTTTATGGCTTGATCATATTAAATTAACACATTGACTGCTGGACCATTTATTACCAGGACGCTACAGGATAGCTTTTTGCATATATGATAAATAATGAACTGTTTCAAAATTAGCAAAGAAATGTATTAGAAACTGCGGTGGGTTGGCACCCTGCCCAGGATTGGTTCCTCCCTTGTGCCCTCTGTTGGCTGGGATTGGCTCCCGCAGACCCCCGTGACCCTGTGTTCGGATTCAGCGGGTTGGAAAATGGATGGATGGATGGATGGATGGATGTATTAGAAAGAAAGTGTTTTATTATCAACAGTAACTCTGTCAAAAATGTAAAGGATCTGTTAATTACTTTATTTTGGCCCGCAACAAGACTAAACATCTCCATCTGAATGAGGGTCAAAGAACAATTACACCATGCAGAGTGCAGGCTTAGAAGCACATAAATATAACATGTTTCTTTGCACTGTCCACGCTTTTTGCAAACAAAACATTTAGTACTTGGTGACTGTTTGCACTCAGTAGCTGCCAGAATGGACATGTAGTGCTGTCCTGACAGTCGTGAAAAGTCGGATGCCATCTGGTGAAGAAACTCCTTTCTGGCAGCTATCTATATCAGTGCCAGAGCCTGTAAGTTCCACATCAACCAATTGATTGTCACTATATCATTATCATCAAAATATTTATCTTGCAACAAAGCTTTTTACCTTTTTCATGATGAGATAACTATGGAGTGTCTATTTATAGAATTATTTTCCTTGATAGGCTCAATCACATATGACTCAACTCCTCATATTCAAAGTGTTAAATAACTGAAAATAGCTTGTCACGTCATATTTAACAACTGACTGTTGATTTGCTCCATTTTGTGACAGCCAATAATGTGCTACCTGATGGACCATGTGTTGTGTGAATGGTTAACAGCTACAACGAGTTCAGCCTCCATCTGTGCCCCTTTTTACTTTTTCCCATTCTTTTGTGGTATGTAAAACATGATACATCAGACAGATAAGCCTCTCATCTGTTTGTGAGGTCCAAAACACCTGTGTTCCTCATTCCCGTCACTGAATTATATTCGATGTACACCCAGATAATGCACACACAGCCCGCCTTTATGGTTAAAGACAAAATCAGATCTGTTTTTGATTTAATTTTGACGAAGAGAGCTGTGGACTACTGTGAGTGAGTCGATGGGTATGTCACACTACGCTCCTATCCTTCAAGAGAGGATGCTGCTGAATGCCTCTGACTCACTAAGATTATATAAATGAAACCTATGACTAAAAATTGCTGGAAAAATTATTTAATGTGACATGGCCGTAAGTTGGTAAATGTAAAATGCTGAAGGACTTCCAGATGTTATTTATGTTGTTATTCCAGTTTTTGTTGTTGAACTGTTTTGTTTTCCTGTTGTTCTCATTTGTTTATCTTTATTTGTACAATGAAGGTTCAAATTTTAGTCCAACACCAATGGTTGTATTTCTTTTTTTTCATCAGTATATCAGTAAATTCATTTTCTTAGATCAAATGAACCTTTTTGTATCCTTTTGATCTGGTGAATGTAAATAATAGAGTGGGTGGACAGTTCTTTGATGTAAATCTATGTTTTTACAGGTGAAGTTACATATTTTTTACATGTAAATCTAATGTTTGATTGCCTACATGTTATTATCTCCAGTTAGTTTTTCACCAACTCTTAATAATATTCAATGTAAACCTAAGCTTGCAGTCTTTGTTATGACCATAGTATAAAAGTTGTAAGCATATTTTACAAAAATGAGGTGTATGGTATGCCAGAGACTATCCTGGTAGCACCAGACATAAAGCATGAACAAAATCTGAATGGGGCACCAGTACAGAACTTGGCTCACCCACATGTAGTGAAAATTCTGGTGGGGTCACAAAGATCTGAAAAAGAGAGCAAGAGAGAAACACTGTCAGGAGGGAGCCATACAGAGCATGTGTGTGTGTGTTTGTGTGTGTGTACAGTATGTATATTACGGGGTGAGAAAGAGAGAGAGAACATTAGAAAAATTCTGATGTTAACAGACCAGTCATATCATTCAGCCCAACAAACTTGTCCATTCTGTTCACCTAGATAGTCCAAAATGACATCAAGTTGAGATTTGAAGATCCCTAAAATCCAACTTTTCCCCATTTCCCCTGATATGAATATTGATAGTCGCTGCATTATGAACTGTGCTTAGGGGGCTAATGTCTTTCTTGTCTTTCCACTTGATTGCAATCATTTTTCTTTTTTGCCACAAAGATACTGCTTCCTGCTGCGGCTTTACATGACTGAAGTCACCAGGCATATTAGGACAGTGGGTCATACAGTGACACATGCATTAGTTTCAATATATGTGTCAATATATGATGACCAATTCACATTGTCATTACTATCACTTGATTCCATTAATTGTTCAATTTTAGTTTGTTCTAAAACTGACTTTACTCTTTCTTGTTTATACCCCATTTTGTATTGGTTGAAGGTTCCATCCCACTTTTGAATATTGATGAGTTACCATAGTGTGTCAAAACCCATAGAAATATTGATTTTTTTGAAGCATAATGTTGTTTTATCCACTAGATGGCAGCAGACTACTGCCCCAAGCTTTATTCAGGCTTAATGCTGTACATTAAATCATAATTGCTATATTCCGAGAGACATTCTGGGTTAACTGTCTTTACATAAAATTTTGAGCATGAGAGACAATAGCGGTTAACGCTAAGGAAATAAAAAAAATAAGCTGGGAGAGAGGCGGTCGTTATGTCACCTTCCTGTAATGGATAAATGCCACTACATATAAGGCCAATTTAAAATCACCAATTAACATTACCCACATACTGTATCTTTGGAAAGTGAGTGGAAACTACAGACAGAGATCAGTCAAGCAGGAGGTTTTAATGTAGGATTCTGGATCCATAACCACTGCAACACTGTGCCATCTACATATGTTTATCTAGTATAAAATTTATTTTTAAATGTGCATATTAGATGCAGTTCTAAAATCTAAATAGTTAAGTATCTTTAATCTATGATGTTACATTCCAGATACAGTCAATTTTTGAAGTCACACATACAATTTTTGAAATTACGGATTTTCTTAATTGCTTAGACACAATTCTCAAAAATAACCACCACTTTCCCTAAACACAATTTCATAACTGCACATTGACCTCCCGAGACTCCAAACTTCTAGGTCAAAACCAAACTCTCTATTCAAAACCATGAACCCTTATATCAAAACCAAAATTTGAGATCAATTCATAACACTACTATAAAAAACTGATACTGCAATGATTAATTTTAATGCTGGTGTCCCCCCACCATTTACCTCTTTACACAATTAACACCTGCTTATAGAGGAATCAAAGCATTATGCACATCCAAATCTGTTCCTCAGATAGCTGCAGTCAGGGCAGATGCTGCAGTTGTGACCCAATGGGCTGGTTACTTTGAACAGATATTTAATGCTGATTCTCCGGCTAGGACGTTGAACCTCTTTGGGTCCACGGATAATCCTCCAATTAGCTGTGAACCACCGAAACTCATTGAGATTGCACAGGTGGTGAAATAGCTGAGGGTAGGGAAGGCTGCAGGGATCTATGGCATCTGGGGTGAACTTCTCCAGGCTGATGGTAAGGCTGTCCTCCTGACATTGCAAGCAATATATGTTTCCATGTGGGAGATGGGCATCATCCCATCTAACTTGAAAATGGGATTTGTCATCCCTATCTGGAAATGGAAGTGCGATTGCATGGATTGAGGCAACTACAGGAGTATATACTACTGCTCTCAGTGCCTTGTAAGGTTCTTGCCAGAGTCATCGTCAATAGGATCCATAATCACTTGCTCATCTACCAGCGACTGGAGCAGTCTGATTTTACACCTGAGAAGTCTACCACTGACCACATCCTAGTGCTGAGGGTTCCCAATCGAGTGCATACATGAATATCAGCAGAGTTTCTTTGCAGCTTTTGTTGATTTTTCAAAAAAGCGTTCGATCCAGCTACCCTGTGGAACATTCTGAGACTGCAAGATCTCTCTGAGGTTGTTGGATATCGTGCTGTGAGTACTGTGCAGAGTGGAGGCAGAACCTCTGTATTTTTTCTAATTGATTCTGGGGTTTGTCAGGAATGTGCTCTTGATGCTTCTCTGTTCAATGCTTGCATGAACTGAGTGTTAGGCAGAGTCGTTGGGTCCAGTGACTGTGAGACATCTGTTGCTGAACAGAGATTCCTGATATCGATTTTGCTGACGATGCTGTGATCTTCACAAAGTCAATTGAGGCTCTGTGCGGGGCACTTGGAAGACTGAGTAAGGAGTGGACATGAATCAGGAGTGACATGATAAACAACAAATGTAGAAATTTTCTAAAAAATGTTTTTCTTTAATGTAAAAGACAATACATAAAATTTTATTCAGCCGCAGCATTCCTTATCTAGTCAGAGTCAGGCTAGAGAATCTCATGGGCATCACATGCAATATGAGCCCTGGTCAGGTAGTGGGGGCAAAAACCCTTACAATTATGTTCGTCCCCCTTTAAGTGAGAATGAAGCCTGCCTCATCAACAAAGACATGAGGAGTGTGTCTTGCTTCTTTTTCAAATATTCTCTACAAAACATGACACATACAACAGTAAATGACTACTCTGAAGCACATTGTTAGAGTACACAAAAAAGGAGGCTATAAATAAAGTTTGTACTGCACTGTACAATGCTATACACTACTGCAATACATACTGTAATTATGCTCAAACACTTCAACAATATAAAAAAAGCACACCTGCACATATTCCAGGTGTTGGTTTTTAACTTCCTTTTGAAAGGAACACAATGGGCCTGTTCCAACGTCAACCTGTTATTTGTGGAAATGCTGACTGCATTACAGTTTTTTTGTGATTGCTTACACACTAAAATTAAAACTTTCCCACTATTAGCAAAACACCAGCCCAGATTTGCACAACTATAAGCACATTGTCAGCTTCACACTTTTTGCAAAACACTAAACACACTTGTATACATTTGACACAGAAATAGACCATGATGTCACTTCCTTGCAATATCAAAGCAAAGGCTTTCAAATGAACACACCCATGAACAAACTGGCTAAACATAGCCACCGCATAATTATGGACACACCAATCAGGTTTACAAGCAATATAAAAAGGCAACAGGTCACTTGTCTTCAACAAAAATGGACGGTGTCAGAGGAAGAGGGAGAGTGCGGATGAGATGAGGAATCCAGAGAGAACAAGGTGAAGAAAGAGGCCAAGGTAGAGGAAGAGGCAGAGGGAGAGGAAGACCTAGAGGAGGGGTAGGACATCCACAAAGAAGAAGACAACCAAATCTGTCTAATGAAATTCGTGCTATACTTGTGGACCCTGCAATAAACCATGGACTAACACTGAGGGAGGCTGGACTGAGAGTATGACCTAACCTAAGCAGGTACACAGTGGCATCAGTAGTTTGGACATTTTGTCAAGAAATCTATCTATTCCTGTATCATTTTACAGTTAGCTACATGTATTTGGTTTGGTCAATATATGATTTGAGTGTTGAAAACACCAAGGAGTGAGGGGCCACATATTCACACAGGAGCAAAAGAGAGAAATCATAAACCTCATTTTGTCTAATAATGCAATCAGACTTAGAGAAATTCAAACCCATATTGTCAATGATCACACAATTTTCAATAATGTCCAACAAGTCTCTCTGTCAACAATTGCCCACATCCTAAAAAAACATCAAGTTCTAATGAAACAACAGTATAGAGTGAAATTCAGACAGGGTGAAAGTGGCCTGTATATGTAGAGGTAAATTTTGTTCACTGAATGTGGTATTGTGCACTGCACACATAGCCTTTTGTAACTTTACATGTAATTTTACTGTATAGCAGACCTACAGTATATTGATCTACACAATGTGGTCTTTTACTGTATTTCAGAGAGTTTTGCAAATGGATGCGGAGGAACTCGGATAAGAAACATCATTGGCCACAGGGCTATTGTCAATGTACCAGGGCAATGTGGGGGTAACATTACCCTTTGTGCTGACATTTCACAGAATGGGGTCCTCCACCTCCATGCCAACTTGGGTCCTTACAACATTGACCTTATTCTGACATTTTTTAACAGATTGCACAATGTTATCACAACAGCAAACCAAAGGAGCCAGATGCAATACATTGTCGTCTGGGACAATGTATCTTTTCATCATTCTGATGAGGTCCAAAACTAGTTTCATCAACAACTACAATTTATAGTCCAATACATTCCACCATACTCCCCCTTCCTAAACTCCATCAAGGAGTTCTTCTCAGCATGGCGGTGGAAGGTGTATGATCTCCGGCCGTATGTCCAGATGTCCCTCATTCAAGCTATGGACGAAGCCTGTGAACAAATTGATGCAGCATCAATACAAGGGTGGATTCGTCACTCCACAAGAATCTTCCCACGTTGCTTTGCAAATGAAAACATAGCCTGTGATGTTGACGAGGCCCTATGGCCAGATCCAGCTAGGCGGAGAGATGATGATTAGTGTTCTCTTTTTTTTCAGTTCTGAACTGGATGATTTATGTTACTACTGTTAGCTTACAGCACAATGGTACATTCAATAATAATGTATAACTGGAAAATGTTTTCTTATGAATGTTTTATTGAAATGTTCAGTATTTTCATTGCTCTGCACAATTGGTGTCATGTAGTGTAGGTAAAGTTATTTTTACACTTTCTCAGTATAAATGCTAAAAGTGTATTAGGCTGAGAACAGGAGTGTTTAACTGATTCAAACAGAATCAGACCATATGATGGATATCTTTTTGTTATGACAAGAAAGTAGGGTTTTGTAAGAAATTGTATAGTTTTAACTTAAGTGTTCCATTTGGCAAATAACATGAGGTGTTGTGCTACTTAGGTGTAGTGTTGTGCTAATTGTGGGAAGTGTTTTGGAAAACTGGGCCCTGTTTAAAAAATTTTGCTTAAGCAATTTCAGAAAACTATAATCACTCAGAAGATTTCCTGGTCCTCAATAATCCTGTGTCGTATCTCCCGCAAGTGAATTGTGTTGTTGGCTATAACCATATTGATTATCGTCCTCTCTTTCTCTTCAGAAAATAGCGTTCTTCTGCCTCCAACAGGTAATTACCTATCAGTTATGGTAAACAAAATACTGCAAGTACTAAATGTAAAAACATACAGTACATTTTACAATAGGAACATACAGTAACTATGTGAAATGGTCCAGTAATTCCGTGCATTTCACAGCCCAACAGAGAAAACAGGTACAGTACATGTAGGTGTTGTACGTAACAGTATACTGTACTCCAAAGTTACAGTATAGAGCATTATGTAAATGACCTACCTATTTTTCTCTCTGAAGGTTTGTATTATTGAGCTACTATGAAGCAGCTCAGGTTTAGTTGCACTCTTTCACCAGCTTTTGCCATCAACATCCTATGCACATGTCAGGGTCAACAAGAGGGGCACAAATCTAGTTTGTCTCATTGCTCTTGCTCTTATTTTTCCTTTCCCTCTTCCACCTCTCCTCCTATGTCCTCTTCCTCTTTCTCTTCCCTCTTTTCTGTGGTGGTTGATCCATTATTCCAAAACAAGTGAACTGACCCATGGCCCTTTTATCTATCTATACTAAAATTATGACTGGTGTGTGAACAATTTTGACTTGTAGTGTTTGCACCTGGGGAATTTTAATACATTTTATTTATATAGCACCTTTCCCATGCTCAGGGCACTTACAGAATATAATAAAGAACGGCAGTGTATACAGTATATAGCATTGTACAAACCAGATAAATAAATAAAGAAGACAGACAAAAAACAGACAACATAATTGATGGCATAGCACACACACACAGGTTACATTAGCATCTTGACAGAGAGGTAAACTGAGAGAAGGGTAATAAAGTCAAGTAGAGCTAAAAGCCTTCCTGAACAGATGAGTTTTGAGTTGTTTTTTAAAAGAATTCATGGAGTCAGCTGACCTGATTAATTTTGGTAGGTCATTCCAGAGTCTGGGCGCTATACAGCTGAAGGCCCTGTCACCCATGGAGTGTAAATTAGTGTGGGGTATAACAAGATTGCCAGAATCAGAGGACCTTAGTGGGCAGGCAGGCACATAGTGATGGAGAAGGTCACTGATGTAGTTTGGTGCGAGGTTATTTAAGGCTTTGTAGGTTATTAGTAGGATTTTATATTCGATTCTGTAAGACACAGGGAGCCAGTGAAGACGGAGCAGGATGGGTGTGATGTGCTCGCTGCTGCTGGTTCAAGTAAGGACTCTTGCAGCTGAGTTTTGAATAAGCTGGAGCTGTGATATAAGATTAGAAAGGGCACCTGCCAGTATGGAATTACAATAATCGATGCGGGATGTGATAAAAGCATGGACAAGTTTCTCGGCATTAGAGAAGGAGAGGAAGGAGCGAACACGGGATATGTTATGGAGGTGAAAGTAAGAAAGTTTCTTAATGTGATTTATGTGGGCGGAATAAGTGAGGGAGGAATCAGAAATGACACCAAGATTTTTTACAGTAGAGGGAGGTCTGATGAGATCACCGCCAAGATAGACTGGGAAGGAGCTCATTTTATTAAGTTGCATTTTAGTCCCAATTTGCAGGAGTTCAGTTTTATTGCAATTTAATTTTAAAGAGTTCTGCTCCATCCAGGTTTTAATTTCACTAAGGCAAGTTGTGAGCTGAGAAAGTTCTGATGAAGTTTCACTTTTAACATTGAAGGAGAGTTGAGTATCATCTGCATAAAAATGATAACCCAGTCCATAGCTATGGATAATATGGCCAAGGGGAAGCATGTAAATACAGAAAAGCAGAGGACCGAGGACAGAGCCTTGAGGGACTCCTTGTGTGACCGACGCTGAGCTGGATCTGCTGTTGCCAAGACTAACAAACTCTTGCCTATCAGTCAGATAGGACTTGAACCACTGGAGGGCAGTGCCAGAGTTACCCAGCATGTTCTCCATTCTGGACAGTAGGATGTCATGTCTGACAGTGTCAAATGCTGCACTGAGGTCTAACAGAATTAATATGCTGGTTTGTCCAGAGTCTGGTGCCATAAGCAAATCATTGGTTACCCGTAGCAGAGCAGTTTCACAGCTGTGCCGCGCCCTGAAACCAGTCTGAAAGGGTTCCATCAAATTATCAGAGGTTAGATAATTGGTGAGTTGGGAAGCTACAACACGTTCAAGAACTTTTGACAGGAAAGGTAAGTGGGAAATAGGCTGGAAATTGTTAAGATTGTCAGCATCAAGACCAGACTTTTTTAACATTGGGGTTACAGAAGCGATTTTAAAAGTGAGCGGCACAGAGCCAGTGTCAAGGGATGAGTTTTTTATTGTTGTAACAGTCGGGATTATGGCATGAAGGCAGGATTTAAGTAGTGTGGTGGGGATGGGGTCCAGTACACAAGTAGTCGGCCTCATCTTACAAAGCAGGTTATTAACAAATGCAGATGTGACTGGTGAGAACTTAGAGAAGGATGGATGGAGTGGGAAAACAGGGAGAGATATAAACAGATGATGTATTTAAGTTAGTTGAATTATTTAGATCGTTAATTTTGTTACGGAAAAAGTGGAGGAATTCCTCACAGACTTCAGTAGAAGAGGTAGTTGGGCCAGATGCGGGTTCGAGTAGTTTATTAACTACAGAGAACAAAACCCTTGGGTTATTATGGCCACTTTCTATTATTCTGCCATAATGGGTGTTCTTGGCAGAAGTTAGTGCTTCTCTGTAACCTCTTTGGTGGTCAGAGAAAGCCTGGATGTGCACGGTGAGGCCAGTCTTACGTGACATTCTCTCAAGGTGTCGGCCAGCTGCTTTCATAGATCGCAATTCTGAATTATACCAAGGAGCTGAACGTTTAAACGAAACCTCCTTATGTTTTAAAGGAGCTGTTTTATCTAATGCTGAATGAAGGGCTGAGTTATAGTGGTCAACAAGACTATCTAGTGTTGATGGAACAGCTGAAGACAGTAAAGGATCAGAAATGGATCCAGAAAGGATAGAGGGACAGATATTTTTAAGGTTTCTGTAAGAAATTTGTCGTTTACAGGGAAGAGGAGGGAAAGGCAGTGAAACAGTGGAAAATACTGCTTTATGGTCAGAGAGTCCCAAATCAGTGCTGTAAATGTTGGCAACAGATAGTCCAGAAGTGCAGATCAGATCCAATATATGACCGCCAGAGCAGGTTGGAAAATCAACATGTTGTGTCAAGTTAAAACAGTCCAGTAAGGATAGGAATTCATTTCTCAGTTTAGATGTGGGGGTGTCAATATGGATGTTGAAATCACCAAGAAGGATAATTCTCTCAGAGTAAGAGCTTAGGTGGGTCAAAAGTTCAATCAGATCGGATAAGAAGGATGCATTGTATTTTGGGGGACGATAAAGAACAATGAGTGAGACAGGACCTGGTTTCATTATTAGTTTAAGAGCCAGGCACTCAAAAGACAATGGACAGTCAATTGGGATTCGTTTAATGTTTAAGTCTGCTCTGACAATTACTGCAAGCCCACCGCCTCATCTTGAGCTGCGAGGCTCTGTGTGGAAAGTGAAACCAATTGGAGTCGCCTCTGTGAGAGACGCAAATTCGTTTGGCTTTTGCCAAGTCTCCGTTAAACACAGAATATCAAGTTTGGTGTCAGTGATGAGTTCTGACAGCACCAATGCTTTGCCATTAAGAGACCTCGAGTTAAACAGTGCAATATTAATTAATGAAGCTTCTTTTTGCACAGAGCCGCGATCAGGGTTTATTTCCACATAATGTAAATTTGGCACACTGACACTTCTAGTTCCAGGGTCATGAGAAGGACGGCATATTCCTGAGCAAATGCTGTTGGTGGTCTTTTCATTCGCAGCCCGGCAGTGGCGGTGACCTGACCCGCGATGTATATATTTCGGGCGCTGCAAAATACTGGTGTCCTTTAGAATGTTCCAGTCAGACCATTTGCTCTGGACAAACTGTTTAATAAGAAGGAGTTTGTCATGAGAGTATTTTAGCATGATTCTGGGCAATACTTATCTGAATTTTGTGCTAAATGTGTTGCAGCTGTGCTGACTTCAGTTAATGATATTGAAGCGAATGCTTTCTAAAGGAGCACATAGTGAAGCAATGATACATTAAGGGATTTTTGTGTAGAGTTTTACACAAAAGGTGAAACAAATCTTAATCATGTGTTAAAATAAGGGGATCAGTGTTTACAGTCTCGGGAAATGAGTTTGTATTTTGGTAGATAGTGGTATGGTTTGGGATTTGTTGTTAATAAATTTGGTAATAGTGTGTAATGGATTGAGAAAAACAGTAATATCTACTTGCTTTTAAAAACCCCTTTACTACTAGACATGAATTTCTTCATATTTCACACTTCAGTCTGTATTTTGTCAAAGAAGAGGCACTTGATTAATTTGATGTGAGACACCAAAGAGGCATCCAAGCAGGAAGCAGGCAGATTTTTCTCTTCAGACCTTCTCTTTAAGACTAACTCTTTCAATAAAACACAATGACAAGGCATGTCCCTGAACACAATATCACTAGGAAGGGCATAAAAGCACTGACTCCTAAAAGATACTTAAATATGATGGACATGAAAACGACTCTTTGAAGGATTAGAGCAGGAAGGAAGATATGACTTGATGAGTATTATACTCAAACAGACTATCTGCTTTACTTGATAAGCTACAGTATTTGACACAACTTAGCTAGACTTATAATAAAAGTATTTAGTTACTACTTTTGGTTTCTCGTGTACCGTTCCCAGTTCTTCATTAGATCCATGCCTGATAAAGACGCCATTTGGAGTGACTGTTACAATGCAAAATCTGCTAAATCTTGCATTTCATCCTCTTTCATTTGTAAAAAAAGATATTACATAAATCCTAGTTTTCACACAACAACAAATGGAGCATGGTGAGCCACTAAGATGGGTGTAACCAGGATCTGCGCATAAGCTCAGAAAATAGCAATGATGGTCAATTTCAGTTTCAAAAGTTAGAAAAAGTATTGCCTAAACAAAAATGCTAAACTGTGAGCGCTGTCAATAGAACGATTAACAGAAGATGACAAGCAAAAGATTTACTGTCACCAAAACCTGAATGCTAACCCTTAATGAAACTGAAAGGAGAATTTCTAAATGTTGATAACCAAAAGATGTTTATTCATGGAAGAACACACAAACAGAAGTTGCTTGAAGATTTGAAACTGTAATCTCGGTCTCTGCATTATACAGTATATGGCAGTCCTTCTGGAAACCAAGACCCTAGTTAAGGTGCACACCATTCTGAAAACACAGCCACTAAATGTTGGAGCTTTAAAAAAAATGGCAATGCATCAAACTCAAACAATTACCATAATAATATTCTATTTTGTTTCAGGAACATTATTAATACAGGACAACAATTAATTAATCTTTTCCGATGTTCAAATTAGGCAGCATGGTAGCACAGAGGTAATGCTCCTGCCTCACAGAAAGGAGACCAGGGTTCGAGTACTGTGTCCTCCCTGCATGGAGTTTGCACATTCTCCCCATGTTTGCGTGGGTTCCCTCCAGGTGCTTCAGTTTCCTCTCCCTGTCCAAGGACATGCAAGTTAGGTGGATTGGTGGTGCTTAATTGGCTAGTGTGGGTTTTGGAGGTGTCTGTGTTTTCATCCTGTGCTGGACTGCTGCCCTGCCCAGGGTTTGTTCCTGCCTTGCACCTTTTGCTAGCTGGGATAGGCTCCAGCCACCCACATGACCCTGCTCTGGATTAAGTGAATTAGAAAATGACAAGACATGATGTTGAAAGCCTCCAAAAAGCCACAAGGACAGCAGACTTGTGTATTCAAAGATCCAAAAAAGATTAGCAAAATATCCTAATTCATAACAGCTATATTCCATAGGGGTACAATGGTTTAGAAATGAAAATGGTGTCTGATCACTGAGGGTGTGGAGTTTGTGCATTCTCTGTGTATCTGAATATATTTTCTTTGAGGTGTGGTGTAGTCCTCCTTGATCCTAGAAATGTGTGAGTTGAGTAAATTGGCACCAGTGTTAAATGGTGCTTTGTAAAGAGCTGGTTACTATGATGTATTTAAAGGATGGGCTTCAGCTTCCTAGGACCCTGGGATAAACTTAAGCAGGTTTTTGAGTGTTATTCTATTCCTCCTATAATCCTTCTAACATTTATGTGTGTGCACAGGCATGTAAGTTGTTAAATTAGAGTGGACTGGAAAAAGGCAAAGGTAGCAAAAAATAAAATGTGCTTGGAAATGGGATAATGTTCAAAAAGTAAAAGTTTATAACAGCTCTGAATAATCTATACCAATTTTAGTTGTACTGTTAATGGTGGAAGCATATATCACTATTATTTTTATACTCTGAATGATTTTATGAGTTTACTGTATAGAAATTGTTGTAATAAATTCCCACAGCACAATTTGTGTAATGTACTGTAAGAAATATTGCCATATGAAGAGGACCATGAAGTTGTTTGATTTTTAAGTTATGATGTCAAAGGTGGGCGGCACGGTGGCGCAGTGGTAGCGCTGCTGCCTCGCAGTTAGGAGACCCGGGTTCGCTTCCAGGGTCCTCCCTGCGCGGAGTTTGCATGTTCTCCCCGTGTCTGCGTGGGTTTCCTCCGGGCGCTCCGGTTTCCTCCCACATTCCAAAGACATGCAGGTTAGGTGGATTGGCGATTCTAAATTGGCCCTAGTGTGTGCTTGGTGTGTGGGTGTGTTTGTGTGTGTCCTGCGGTGGGTTGGCACCCTGCCCAGGATTGTTTCCTGCCTTGTGCCCTGTGTTGGCTGGGATTGGCTCCAGCAGACCCCCGTGACCCTGTGTTCGGATTCAGCGGGTTGGAAAATGGATGGATGGATGGATGGATGTCAAAGGTCCTGGTGAATTTTCAACTACATGGGAAAATTGTTTGAAGACATGTGAATACTAGATTTTTAAAAGTTATTCTGATATAGATAGTATAAGTGACCCTTAAAGAGGAAAATCATAAATGCATAAATAAAATGTGGGAGCTCTTGTATAATCCAACTAAAAGGGAGAAAAGCAAATTAACTTTCAAAGCAAGCATTAAATCAAGGCACTTATTAACTCTATTTTGTTGACTCTTTTGTTGCAGCATCAGACACAAAGCAGGATATGACCTTGGAGGGCCGCCAGGCTCCAAGTGTGCATGCTCATACATACGCCCATATTCTCTCCAACAGAGCCTCTTTGGCATTGCCATTTAACTAATAAAGCATGTCTTTGGGTTTTGAGAGGAAATCAAATTATGTTTTGTATTTATGACAATTATCATCAGCTCTATACAAAATAATTTCATTGTTAAGGTCCAATGTCTCAAATAGCAATGGAAAAATTAGTAAATAATCATTGATGAAGCAAAAAGGACTGCAAACATCAGATGTATAACAGACTGGACTGGATCTATGAGGTAGATCATTTGAATTTCATGGATTTGTATTGTCTAGTTTATGATTTGAAACACAACACACAGGCTTTAGCTCACATTTTACTTAGGTAATTTCAGTCTGCATCCACATATTCTACTATACCACAGTATTACTCTATCCATTTTTAAATGCATTTAATCCACTCCTGATGGCCTGAGTCTTTCCTGTCCTAATCAAGCACACCATATCTGGACAGAGTCAATACTATAAGAGTAACTTTAAATGCCCTTGCTAAATAATCATCTACCTTTCCCTTTGCTTGCTTCTGTGACAAAATTAAATTATGTTTGTTAAAGCGATTACAAGGAAATTTTCACCTGATTATTTAGAAAACACAAAATATTTTAAATCCATCTGGCTGTTTTATAATCTTATAATTTGCTGGGTCACAGGGAACCATAGTTTATTCCAGCAGCAATTTTGAGACACCACTCAACTTACCATGCATGAAATTTGTAAATTTGAAGGTAAATCAGAGAATATGCTTAGCATCCATTCATTCCTTGTAGAATCATACAGTTGAAGGTTGCTTCCACATCCATTTCAGGCCAGATTTTACTCATTAGCTTACCTAACACACACAGTCAAGGAAATCCACACACATATGTGGAGAACAAACAAACTCCACACAAACAGCGAAAAAATGCAAAATTCAAGTCCAGGGGCCTCATATATAACGCCGTGCATAGAACTCACACTATAACATGGCGTAAGCACAAAAGCGGGACTGTGCGTATGCACAGAAAAATCCAGATGCAGGAATCTGTGCGTACGCAAACTTCCACATTCTTCCGCTACATAAATCCTGATTAGCGTGAAAAGTAACGCACGTGAAAGCGCCTTCTGTCCCGCCCCAACTCCTCCCAGAATTACACCTCTTTGAATATGCAAATCAATATAAATAGACCTTAAGCTCAGCCTTCTGTGAAAAGACAATGGGAAAAGCACGGGGGAAAATATAAGAATTTCAGCAAATACCAAGTGGAGGCAAAGGAAAAACGTACTATTTGTTGGTTTAAACAGTGGTATAATCAACAAAAGGAAGTTGCTCGAGTGACATAGTGTCGGAGAAACTCGAAAGCTCAAGTTCACAAAGTCGCACAGTGCCCGAAATAAAAAAGAAATTGTCACATATCAAAGTCGCCGTGAAAAGGCGAGTTGTAGCCCACCATCTGAGTGTCATATGTGAGCTTATTAGGGTACAGAGAAAAAAATAGGCACACAGTGGGAAAAAAGCACGAAATGTCAACTTTAATCTAGAAATTTCCACTTTAATCATGTAGTTTATTTTGTCATTAAAGTAGAACATCATAAACTTCATCTTAAAATCGTTTATTTTACTAGTTTCTCAAATCCCATCGTAACTAAAGTAGCACGTTAAATGCTTTGTTCTGTTTTTGATCTTCTATGTGTGTGAATCACTACGTGCTTCCATTCTTTCTCTTTCTCCGACAGGACACAGAATCCATTACATTCGTGATATTACAGTTCTCTGAATAATTAAAATACTGAGATGTCAATGTCAATTTATTTATATAGCACATTTAAAACAACATAGTAATGCTGTGGCCAAAGTGCTTTATAATAATAGAATAAAAGAAAAACAAAATAATTAACATAAAACATAAATAGAAATAAAATATATGAACATAAAATAAAATACATAGTAAATAGAAGTAATGTTATATACATAAAAAATAGAAGTAATGTTATATAATCACAGAGAGGAAACCATCAGTATTACTGAAGGTCATGGAATGCAAGTGAATAGAAATGAGTCTTTAATCTTGTTTTGAACAGTTCAATTGTAGACGACTCCTTTATGTGATGAGGTAAAGAGTTCCACAGGCGAGGAGCAGCAGCTGCAAAAGCCCTGTCCCCCTTGGTTATACACTTGGTACGAGGGACAACCAGAGACAACTGATCAGAAGATCTAAGCACTCTGGATGGCTGGTGTAAAACACACAGTTCAGATAAATAGGCAGGAGCAAGTCCATGTTTAAAATTGTGTAACTCTGGACATGTTAACGTCAAAGTCTCCACTTGCTGCAGGGACATCGAACTGTTGGCCGTAAGTTTGCATCCCTATTACTTGCCCAGAGAGTTTGGACACGTGATTGCTGTTATCGTTTACATCCCTCCTCGGGCGGACGTGGAGACAGCGAGTGACATCATTCATTCTGCTGTTGCTAAGTTACAAACGCAGCACCCTGAGGCGCTTGTGCTAATTGCTGGAGACTTTAACCATGTGACGCTGGACAGAACATTACCTGCCTTCTCCCAGTATGTGGACTGTAACACCCGGGGAAATAAGACTATTGATTTACTGTATGCAAATGTTAAAGACACATACAGCGCCACCCCGCTGCCTGCGCTTGGGAAAGCAGATCATAACCTGGTTCTGCTTCAGCTTCACTACAAACCAAAAGTGAGGGTCCTACCTGCAACCACACGATCATTCAGGAAGTGGACCCCGGAGGCTGAGAATGCTTTCAGAGAATGTTTTGGAACTACAGACTGGGATATCCTGCAGGGATCACATAGTGAGAACATTGAGGAAGTTGTTGACTGCACTACTGACTACATCAACTTCTGTATGGACATTGTAGTTCCAGTAAGAACTGTACGCTGCTATGCTAACAACAAGCCATGGATTACAAGTGACATTAAGGGCCTTTTGAACCAGAAGAAAAGGGCTTTTAAAGGCGGTGATCAGCATGAGCTCAAGCGTGTGCAGAAGGAACTCCGAGTCCAGCTCAGGGCGGCGAAGGAGCAGTACAGGAGAAAGCTGGAGCAGAAGTTGCGGAATAACAGCATGAAGGAAGTGTGGGATGGGATGAAGATCATCACTGGCTGCAGCTCGAAGCGGGGTACCACCATCGAGAGAGACGTGAAGAGAGCAAACCAAATGAACAACTTCTTTAACAGGTTTGACCACCCTAACCCACTCTCACTCTCACCTCGGAATACTGCACCATCCACACATCCTTCTGCTGATACCAGCATAGGAGAGACATCCCCACCCATAATTACAACAGCGCAGGTGAGCAGAGAGCTGAGGAGACTTCGTGTCAGCAAAGCAGAGGGTCCAGATGGAGTATCGCCACGACTGCTGAAGGTCTGTGCATCGGAGCTGGGGGGTCCTCTACAGCGCATCTTCAACCTGAGCCTGGAACAGGGGAGAGTCCCGAGGCTTTGGAAAACATCTTGCATCACCCCAGTCCCAAAGGTATCACGTCCTAGTGAGCTGAATGACTTCCGGCCTGTTGCTCTGACATCACATGTGATGAAGACCATGGAGAGGCTGCTGCTTCACCACCTGAGACCACAGGTTCAACACGCCCTCGACCCTCTGCAGTTTGCATATCAGGAGAAGGTGGGAGTGGAGGATGCCATCATTTATATGCTACACCGATCCCTCTCTCACTTGGACAAAGGCAGTGGTGCTGTAAGAATTATGTTTCTAGACTTCTCTAGCGCCTTCAACACAATCCAACCTCTGCTCCTTAGGGACAAGCTGACAGAGATGGGAGTAGATTCATACCTCGTGGCATGGATCGTGGATTATCTTAAAGACAGACCTCAGTATGTGTGTCTTGGGAACTGCACGTCTGACATTGTGGTCAGCAACACAGGAGCGCCACAAGGGACTGTACTGTCTCCGATCCTGTTCAGCCTATATACATCGGACTTCCAACACAACTCGGAGTCCTGCCACATGCAAAAGTTGCTGATGACACTGCTATCGTGGGCTGCATCAGGAATGGGCAGGAGGAGGAGTATAGGGACCTAATCAAGGACTTTGTTAAATGGTGCGACTCAAACCACCTACACCTGAACATCAGCAAAACCAAGGAGCTGGTGGTGGATTTTAGGAGGCCCAGACCCCTCATGGACCCCGTGATCATCAGAGGTGACTGTGTGCAGATGGTGCAGACCTATAAATACCTGGGAGTGCAGCTGGATGATAAATTAGACTGGACTGGCAATACTGATGCTCTGTGTAAGAAAGGACAGAGCCGATTATACTTCCTTAGAAGGCTGGCGTCCTTCAACATCTGCAATAAGATGCTGCTGATGTTCTATCAGACGCTTGTGGCGAGCACCCTCTTCTACGCGGTGGTGTGCTGGGGAGGCAGCATTAAGAAGAAAGATGCCTCACGCCTGGACAAACTGGTGAGGAAGGCAGGCTCTATTGTTGGCATGGAGCTGGACAGTTTGACATCTGTGGCAGAGCGACGGGCGATAAGCAGGCTCCTATCAATTATGGAAAATCCACTGCATCCACTAAACAGGATCATCTCCAGACAGAAGAGCAGCTTCAGCGACAGACTGCTGTCACTGTCCTGCTCCACTGACAGACTGAGAAGATTGTTCCTCCCCCAAACGATGCGACTCTTCAGTTCCACCCGGGGGGGGGGGGTAAATGTTAACATTATAAAAATTTATTGTCTGTTTTTACCTGCATTACTATCAATCTTTAATTTAATATTGTTTTTTGTATCAGTAAGGTGCTGCTGGAGTATGTGAATTTCCCCTTGGGATTAATAAAGTATCTATCTATCTATCTATCTATCTATCTATCTATCTATCTATCTATCTATCTATCTATCTATCTATCTATCTATCTATCTATCTATCTATCTATCTATCTATCTATCTATCTATCTATCTATCTATCTATCTATCTATCAAAAACTAGCTGCAAGATTTTAAAATCAATTCGAAAACTGACAGGCAGCAAGTGTAAAGAAGCTAAAATTGGAGAAACAGAGTCATACTTTTTTGTCCCAACCAGAAAGCGAGCGGCAGCATTTTGAACCAACTGTAACCTGCGTATCAGAGATTTGTTAATCCCAGAATACAGCGAGTTGCAGTAATCGAGGCGAGAAAAAATAAACGCATGAGTAGCTATCTCAAGATCCCTAGAAGATAAAAAAGGCTTTATCTTACCTAATAGACGAAGTTGGAAAAAGCAACTCTTGACTACAGAATTTACTTGTTTCTCAAAAGAGAGGTTACTGTCAAAGGTAACACCAAGATTGCAGACTTGAGGTTTGGAAAAGACAGAGAAAGAGCCGAGAAGTCCAAGACCAATTTGGGCTTTAGCTGATGGACCCACTATAAGCTCCTCTGTTTTATTTTGATTTAGGTCAAGAAAATTATTAGCCATCCAGGATCTTAGTTCAGACAGACAGTTGTGGAGTTGATTTGTTGTAGAGTTGCAGACAGGAATATAAACCTGTATATCATCATCATAGCAGTGAAAAGCAATGTTAAATTTCCTAAAAATACATCCAATAGGGTGAAGGTATATAGAGAATAAAATAGGACCCAAAATGGATCCCTGAGGAACACCATATTTAAGAGGAGCAGTAGATGAAGAAGAGGAGTTAAAAGTCACTGAAAAGTGTCTACCAGTTAAATATGACCTGAACCAGTTAAGAGCAGCCCCTTTGAGCCCAACAAGATGGTCAAGCCGCATCAGCAATATTTCATGGTCAATGGTGTCAAAGGCAGCAGACAGGTCAAGGAGGAGAAGGACTGCCGCATCACCTGAGTCATAATAAGAGAGATGTCATTGAACACTTTCAGGAGTGCCGTTTCAACACTATGATAATGCCTAAAGCCAGATTGGTAGATCTCAAATAAATTATTGGAGTTAAGGTGATCAACCAATTTATTATAAATAATTCTTTCTAGAATTTTAGCCAGAAATGGCAGTTGGGAAATTGGACGAAAATTGGCTAAAACTCCAGGATCTAATTCTGCCTTTTTTAGACAGGGATGGACTGCAGCATGTTTAAAAAATGAGGGCACAACTCCCGAACTAATAGAATCATTGATAATGACTAATAAGTGTGGGCCCAACACATCAAAGGCTTCCACTAAGAGACGTGGTGGTACAATATCCAGAGGACTGGGGGCTGGTTTAAGGGTGTCAATAGTTCTTTTTAGCTGTGAAACTGAGACTAGATCAAAGGATTCTAAGACAATGTATATGTGATATCTTTTTCATGATGATAGGAATGAAAGCATGTTATTAAACATGGGAACACGGTGGCACAGTGATTGTTCATATCTCACGCAAGAGGCTTGCTACGCCATGCGCGACCTTCGATGAAATAATTTATTACAGAAGTACTGTCTCTTTCAAATATACTAACCTCCAATTCCTGTCCTTACTTTTCTTTCTCCAAATACCCAATCGCCACACAATCAGCTCTGCAATAGACGTTAAGCCATCTGTAAGCTTAGAACGCCGATTCTTCAAAACTTTTAAGGAACATTGAAATATCTTCGTAGTACATGTTTAATTATTCTATCCGTCTATCCTTCCAGTGTCGCGTCAGCACCAGCAAGAATACAGTGCAAGGCAGGAGCAATCCGTGAACTAGATAGCGCTGCGGCACCGTGTCCTCACATGTTTAATTATTAACAACACAGATTATTTAAATGAAGTTAAAGTTTTATCTGTATACTATAATCAACATATTTTGCTGCATTTCATCTTAAAAATGATATCGTCATCATATGCACTTTATATAGTTCTTGGGATGAAACTGTTTCTGAACCGCGAGGTCCGTACAGGAAAGTCTCTGAAGCATTTTGCCATGGCTGATGCAGCATGCGCTTGATGCTGTATCCCGATAATTCTCTTTCTGATCAGCTGCTGCTGTGATTCCCCACTCAGATACAGTGATATAAATACTCCGAGTGGTGCAGTGAGAGTAATATGGAAAAAGATGATCCACTGTGGCAACCCGTAACAGGAATAGCTGACAGAAGAAGAAGATGCAGTGAGAGTAACAACACTAAAGCAGTTAAGGTATTTGGAATACTATGGCTATTCCCTGGACCATTATATTACTACAGGTTAATTACAATCAGATGCATTACACTAATAAACAATATCAAGTTAATTTCAGTGTATTTATAAAGCCGCGTCAGGAATGTGGGTCTAAGAAAGAAAGGGTAACTACACAGGAACAGTAGCACTGCTTTGACGTTGGGTGCCGCCAGTCTGCAAAACCGAGCGGAGAAATTGCGTACGCCAAGTTATGAGGTACCGTGGAAATGTGCGTGGCTTTATGCCAAGTTTAGGTTTTATACATCACGATTTGAGCGTGGAAACCTTTGTACGCAACATTTCTGTGCGTACGCACCGTTTATACATGAGGCCCCAGGTCTCTGGAGCTGCTAAGAGCTAACCACTAAACTACCATGTTACTGTAATGCCTAATTTAAATACTGTTTCTTTTTCTGTCATGTTTTATTTTTGTACCCTGGCAAATACAATAGGTTAGAAGTTTTTAACCCAAAAATTTAAAAACATTGATCAACAAAAAAGTAATATATGTTGAATGTTTAATCAGTATTTAGCAAAACAGAGTACTTCTGCTGCTTCATGGTGGTAGATTAAAATCCTGGACATGACAGTTAATGGTAGAGTGTATTGTACATTTTCTCTGATGGGTTTTCATCCCAGATCCACACTGGTTAGGTGGGTGGGCCCTGCAATGACATGAGTCCTGTCCAGAATTGTTTTCTGTCTTGTATCCAGTGATGCTGGGATAGATTTTGTGATCTTGAATTAAACCAAGCTCATAAGATTAAGTAATTTAGCAGAAAACAGAGCATAATGCCAGGATATTCAGGGATAGTGTCAATCATAAGAATTTAAATATTCTAACATATCAAAGGGTACATAAATATATAATACTTAGAAATCCATGCTGTATACATTGTGTATAATAGTATACTGTATATAAGTAGCATGCTTAATATGTTTTTTTGCGGTATTATATTTTTGCCAACTGTTGTGAGGAGACATGTGAATTTCCTTGTAGTATGTACACATGACAATAAACTTGACTTAATAAGCTTTTAAACTAAATATCAGGTAAATATAGTACTATAGGTTTAAAGAATATATGATTAAATAATTAATTAAATAATAATTATATGTTTTTTTTCCTGAATAAGGAAAAAGAACAGCTAGAGTCTGTGGTGGGCTGGCGTCCTGCCCAGGGATTTGTTCCTGCCTTGCACCCTGTGTTGGCTGGGATTGGCTCCAGCAGACCCCCGTGACCCTGTGTTAGGATATAGTGGGTTGGATAATGACTGACTGACTAACAGCTAGAGTACATGTTGAGTACACACAGTACTCAAAGTAGAAAAGACTACAAGGAGATATGGCGCAAAGTGAAGAGAGACGTGGCGAAGGTTAAAGAAAAAGCGTATGATGAGTTGTATGAGAGGTTGGACACTAAAGAGGGAGAAAAGGACCTGTACCGATTGGCTAGACAGAGGACCGAGCTGGGAAAGATGTGCAGCAGGTTAGGGTAATAAAGGATAAAGATGGAAATGTACTCACAAGCGAGGAGAGTGTGTTCAGAAGATGGAAAGAGTACTTTGAGAGGCTTATGAATGAAGAGAACGAGAAAGAGAAGAGGTTGGATGATGTGAAGATAGTGAATCAGGAAGTGCAATGGATTAGAAAGGAGGAAGTAAGGACAGCTATGAAGAGGATGAAGAATGGAAAAGCCGTTGGTCCAGATGACATACCTGTGGAAGCATGAAGGTGTTTAGGAGAGCTGGCAATGGAGTTTTTAACCAGATTGTTTAATAGAATCTTGGAAAGTAAGAGGATGCCTGAGGAGTGGCGAAGAAGTGTACTGGTGCCGATATTTAAAAATAAGGGGGATCTGCAGGACTGTAGCAATTACAGGGGCATAAAATTGATGAGCCACAGCATGAAGTTATGGGAAAGAGTAGTGGAAGATAGGTTAAGAAGTGATGTGATGATTAGTGAGCAGCAGTATGGTTTCATGCCAAGAAAAAGCACCACAGATGCAATGTTTGCTCTGAGGGTGTTGATGGAGAAGTATAGAGAAGGCCAGGTCTTTGTGGACCTGGAGAAAGCATATGAAAGGGTGCCTCGAGAGGAGTTGTGGTATTGTATGAGGAGATCGGGAATGGCAGAGAAGTATGTAAGAGTTGTACAGGATATGTACGAGGGAAGTGTCACTGTGATGAGGTCTGCAGTAGGAGTGACGGATGCATTCAAGGTGGAGGTGGGACTCAGGGATCTGAGTCCTTTCTTATTTGCAATGGTGATGGACAGGATGACAGATGAGATTAGACAGGGGTCCCTGTGGACTATGATGTTTGCTGATGACATTGTGATCTGTAGCGATAGTAGGGAGCAGGTTGAGGAGACCCTGGAGAGGTGGAGATATGCTCTAGAGAGGAGAGGAATGAAGGTCAGTAGGAACAACACAGAATACATGTGTGTAAATGAGAGGGAGGTCAGTGGAATGGTGAGGATGCAAGGAGTAGAGTTGGTGAAGGTGTATGAGTTTAAATACTTGGGATCAACAGTACAGAGTAACGGGGATTGTGGAAGAGAGGTGAAAAAGAGAGTGCAGGCAGGGTGGAATGGTGGAGCTCTGTTCCCTGTTCTAGTCCTTGATGACCATAAACCTGAATGAAGTTTACAAAATGGATGATGTGTATATTATTATACTGTTAGGCATACTAAGCTTGGAGTCTTCATTGACCTATAATTAGCATACCAAGGACACAGCTTCAGTTTATTTGGACATCATAACTGCTTGGTCAACTGCTTGTTTGTGTTTGATGTCACTGTTTAAGTACAATAGAGAGAAATAAGACAGCATCCATCATAAAGTAAAGATTATTGAATTTCTGCTTAAAGAGCTGTATCGGCTTTAGTAAACCATTATGGAGAACATGATAGATATGCAACTGATTTAGGTCATCAGTTCATCCTGTGTTGTTATTTAACTATACTAAGATCAAGGGAAGAACATGGCTTTACATGTCTGTCAGCCTACTCAGCCAAGAGCAGCTGCAAGATCAGAGGATGACACAAATCCATGTACTCGTGAGGATTTTTAATCATGAAATGTGCATCATGCATGCAAGTAGTTGAAATTATTTTGACACAGATGACAGATATTCAGATACATCTAAATGCACCGTTGAGTGTTTGTTTTATTCTGAAATTAGATTTTTAAACTATTATCATTAAAAGAAATTGTGATTTCAATGAGCAGAAGTCTCTCATGTATGAAGCCTGAATAAATAAAAATTACTTTTTTGTTTGGCACTATGCACCTAATGTTTTGGCATCCATCTGATTATTAATTGTATATTATTACACTCATTGGTTTCTGGTGAACATATAATACACAGAAAAATGAAATATGATATTGGCTACTTTCTAAATGGGAACATCCATATAGTGCTAGAACAGCTAAGCATTATGCTCATGTAAAATTAACTTTTGTTCAACATCCAAGTGCAAAAGCTTTCCAGTATTCCCCATTCTTGGATGTATAATATTGTTTTACCATATTAATAATTTCTGAGGTAGTATGTCGTGTGCTATTTTTTTAGTACATATAGAACACTATATATTAATTGTGCAATATGAAATAATATCAAATAAATTAAATTAAATTAAAAAAACGATACATTCCATAACTGCATGGCACCACAAATCACATCACTTGCTTGCTATACTTTTTGTGGTTGAACAGGCAAGACCGAAATAAGAGGGTTCGAAATAAATTAAGCCTGATGGTTTGCATGTAATGGAAATTTACAAATTCTAAAAACATTTTCTCAGATTACTGCTGTGAAATTTTGATAAACAGCCCTGAAAAAGTAGTTGAAATTAATGTGAGTGGTCACCTTAATGCGTTCAATATATGCAGTAGTTAAAACTTACTCCAAGGTGGCATTGCTACTGTAGATATTAAGTGTACTGTCACTGAATTTAACCAATTCATTTCTATGTTTGAATTTTCTTGTGATTGTGACTAAAGATAAAAAATAGTAGCATAAACCGTAATAGCTGCTAACCTAATCTGCACACCTTGGCAATGTGGGAGGAAATTTGACAACCCGGAGAGAACCTAACACAGACACAGTGAGAACATGCACTCTGCTCAGGTAATGCCCAAGCCAAGATTTAAATCCAGCTTCCTTATGCTGTAAAGCAGCAGTACTGACCCCTGTACCAGCTGCTGTCAAAACCATGAAGTAGAATCTCAGTGTTGTTGAACCACCTTGTGAATGTACAAACAGAGAGGTAAAAATCGACGCCTTTCAACCTTCAAATCACTTTCAGAATGCAGTGATTTTGTTTTCAGTGCAGACAATAATTATGACTCTAATTATTGTTTGTATTGTAGTAAATAGATGTATTTTAGATAGTTCACATTGTAAAGAAGTGAAAAAATGTATTTAAAAAAAATGCAAATTCAGATTTAAGTAAGGTAACAAATGACCCTTCAGCCCCTGCGGCATATGAAATCAAGAGGAAGAAAACCCTCAGGCAGTTTTTGACGAGCGGAGGTTTGATTTGTAAGCCTGCGGTGCTTTATAGTCAGGTGTGCTTTGTGTACAGCATATTTTTAATTCTGAGCTTACAGCAACCACTTATCTCTCTTGCTCTATCACAGTTTCTTAGTTTGTACCTTACAGTCATGAAGTTTTCATTTTCATTTTAATTTGTCAAATTCCGTTTCGAGCATTAGATGAGCTTGCTGAACCTCTAAATAATGGGTAGTGTTACAAACCAAAAAATGTCTTTGCAATTTTCTTCTGATATTTACTGTAATGGAAAAAGTCCAACCCTTAATGTTTTAGTAGGTCAATGAAGTAAATGACCAAATAAAGCCATAAAACAAAGTCTCAATACAGCAGTTAAAATTAAAAATGACATTTTGGAGAAAAGACTTTACACAATTTGGAGCTGACCAATCCAATATGACAGTAATGAATTGTTTAGGCAGCATATTGTCTACTTTATTGCCAGAGAATATACTTCAAACAGCTGCCTAACTGGGATTACTGATGTGCCATTACAATGGCAAATACTGTAGGATAATAATTATGAGTCTTCAGTGGGTGGTTTGCTCTGTCATTGTAATAGTTTCTCAGAGGTGAAATATCCAAAGAAAGAAAGTATGGCACCTTTGAAAATGTCTTCCTATAAGACATTAGAAGATAACAGACAAGGTCTAGTGGCTTTGTGATGATGGCAAAAACAGGTGACCCAGCATATCCATGGTACGCTTATAACTCTAATAGAAGGGCCAATGAATTATAATGTATGGGATAATAAGGACACTGCAGAATGGACAAATGGATGCCTACTGACAGGAAATCCAACATGACACCATGAGTTATTAATGCTGGTGCTGTGTAAAGCTGCCATAACCCATGAAGTGTTTTTAGGACTTCACTTGTTAAGATAGATTTTTAAGTCAAGAGTTCCAAAGTGAGATGAACTAAGGTGTATTGAACTGAACTGAAGAGAGGTCATTATCTGGGGAGAAATGTGATATGTGAAAGCATTGTTGTGGTTTTGGTAGTTGAGAAAATGAGGAAGCCACCCCAAGCTGTCCTGAGGCCTTAAGCAAAATTTTGTCTGGACCTCGACCACTCCACCCCACCTTCTGCATGTCTTTTAAGAAATACTCTCTTATCAGAATCTGCTATACTGTGTAGCCATTTAACTATAAATGAACTCAAAGGCTGAGCTCTGATTAAAACAAATTTTAAAAAAATTAAATGATAAAGGGAGCATTTTGAAATATAGTTACTAACTACATATGTTTTTTTTAAATATTCAACAATTGAATACTATGAAGCATAAGTCAACTGAAGGAACAGACAAAAACAATCATATGGTAGCATCTAGAACTGCAATGGCTTAAACGTCATGCCCTTGTACACTTGGCTGAGTGGACAGTGAGTAGCCCCAGTAAAAAGGCAATAACTGTAATAAAATTGGCTAATTATCATGTTAATCCAGCAAACTATTGTTGCTGAGTAGAAACTTTATCCTTAAAATAAAATAAAATAATTATGAAAAGTTTATCTGTGCTACAAAGCAGAGAGCTTGTTCATTGATGCAGAACATTTTGGAATAGCTCAGTAACACAAGCTAAGCAAAAACATGTCATTGCCAATTTGTCAAAAGTACAGTCAGAGTGAGATTTCACATCAAAACTAAAGACATTTGACAATACATCAAACACTGACAGCTTATGAAATACAAAATTTACCTGCATCTTGTTCTCTCTTCCCACTGTCATGTCACTATTTTGTTCTTTTCTTGAATCCTGATGGATACTTCCATTTGGACATCGTACCAGCCTGCTCTGTATACTGAGGTCCATATGGATGATGAGAATGAATTACTGTTGTCATCTCTTGACACTACTACTTACAGTTTTGATTCAGGAGATTGCCCCTCCCTATCATGCTTTTTGTAAATATATTAAGCCTAAAACAAGCTTAGCTAAATAATAAATAATAACAAACAACATCATTGTGAAATTATCAGTATGAAGACCTAGGCAGCTTGTGTAGTTTGCAGGTACGGAGGACATGCAGTGGGGATAATCAACCTGCCTCAGAAGGCCTAGTAAGACAGCATAGTTTTTTTCCCTTGTTTCAAATGTTTGTTTGTGCTCCTTCTATGATTATACCTCCCTTTTGTTTTTGTTTGGTTTTAAAAAAGAAAATATTGATTTCTTCTCTTTCTCTATTCATGGATTCCAGTACAAGGTTTCTAAGGACAAGCCTTAGCTAGCAGGCATACCAGCACTTCAGAACAGGTAATCCATCTGGGGCTAAGCATGTTTGATCTTGTCTTGTCCTTGGACTGGAGACCATTTAGGAAAATCTCGGGTTGCTTCTGGAAGATGTGTTGGTGTGGCCCTCAAGGGGTCCTTTCCCTGTGGTCTGTGTGTGGATTGCAATGCCCCAATTCAGTGACAGGGACACTGTGCTGTGAAAATTGCTGCTTTTCTTCAGATGAGATGTTAAACCAAGGTCCTACATCTCTATGGTTATAAAAGATCCCTGTACATCTTTCAAAAAAAGTAGGGCATATTGCAATGGCTTGACTAAATTGTCCACCACAGCCTGGTCATTTTGGATCCTTAATCATCCATTGCCTATTATTGACTAATTATCCCTCTTAACCCTTCATTACCTAATAGCTAATGTCTGGTGGGTGTACTGGCACAAGAATGATTGCATCCATGTAGATTTTAAACATTGGTTGTGGCTGTTCCCCACTGTCTGTGTAAAGTGCTTTGAAGAGGTTAGAAAAGTGCTTGTCATGAATGCATGCATAGGGGACAAATTAAAGATTCGGTTGAAGTAAGCAGTACCTCTCCTTAAAGGGAGAGGACACTGACACTAACAACCTTTCACCCACAACTCTGAGGTGCACAAACCAGATTATGTCTGATGACACATCTATACCTGAACTAAGCCCCTTCCCTTCCAGGTGTAGTAGAAAATATTCTGACCAACTTGGACCACAGAGAACTCTAGGAGACAGAGCTCCCTGAAACTTTAAAGCTCAGAAAAGAGCATCATGTGGGCAACAATGCTTTTGTTAGTATAATGCACTATTTATCTTTTATCTAATTTTTGCTTTATTAAATGGGGATCAAGAGGTGGTGCCACAGCAATTCTTTTGGTGTCCACCCCCAAATCTGTGCTCACACACACACTACATAAATTTAATTAATTGTTATAATTATTAAGCCAATCTTGGCAGCACTGGACACAAAGTAGAAACACACTCATTAACAACAGGAACAGCAGACCAGTGTTCAATGAAGCCTGAAGGGTGCATGTTTAGTGCAACTGCCTCCCAGTTCCAGAGTCCTAGGTGTGAATCCTGGCCCCCAGAGTCTGTGCTAGAAGAGGTGGGGGCCGAGTCTCACAGTCTGGAGCCGGTTGGTAAGAAAGTGTTTTATCCAGACACATGTAAGGGGGGGATGCCAAGAGTGACCTGTTTGGTGATGAGAATGTCAGGAATGATTATATTGAAAGCTGAGCTATAATCCACAAAGAGTATCCTGACGTAGCTCTGCTGCTGCTCCAGATGGCTCAGCACAGAGTGGAGAGCTACGGCAATGGCGTCTTCTGTGGATCTGTTCACGCGATATGCGAATTGGTAGGGATCAAAGTCTTGGGGAAGATAGTCCTTGATGTGCTGGAGAAACAGTCTCTCAAAGCACTTCATGATTACCAGAGTGAGGGCCACAGGGCGATAATCATTTAGGCTGGTGATGGGAGACTTCTTCGGCACTGGTATGATTGTGGCTGATTTTAGGCAGGACGGAATGACTGCCTGGGGTAGGGAGAGGTTGAAGATTTTGGTGCAGATAAGGGTGAGCTGGTGGGCACACGCTCTGAGCACCCTACCAGGTACTCCATCTGGGCCAGCAGCCTTCTTGGGGTTCACTGCCAGGAGCACCCGTCTGACATCATGCCCCTTTACAGTGAGTGGAGTGGTGCAGGAACCCGGTGAGGGTGGGAGCAGGGCTGGAGCAGGTGAGTGCTGCTGTTGTGATGATTCAAAGCGAGCAAAGAAGCAGTTTAGCTCCTCTGCTAGCTGCGCACTCAGATCTCCTGTTGTTGCATCACAGCCTCTGTAGTTTGTGATGTTTTGTATTCCCTGCCACACCTCCCGTGTATTGTGGCTGGACAGGTGGGACTCTATGCTCCTCTTATGGTCCGTCTTGGCTTTTTTAATTCCACTTTTCAGAGCGGCTCGGGCAGCCCTGTACAGAGCTCTGTCACCTGACCTGAAGGCAGCGTCGCAGGCTCTGAGGAGTATACGGACCTGGCTGGTCATCCAGGGTTTCTGGTTTGGGAAAACCCGAATGTTTTTGTCCACAGTCACATTTCCAATGCAGAACCTGATATAGTCCAGTACCGTTCCTGTGAGTGTTTCCAGCTCTTGGTGTTCAAATATGTCTCAGTCTGTCTGTTCGAAGCAGTCCTGTAGTTTGGACAGTGCATTTTCAGGCCAGGTTGTAATAGTCTTTATGGTGGGCCTGGCACTGCGTCTAAGGGGGGTGTAGCCTGGGGAGAGCAGGAGAGAAAGATGGTCGGATTGGACGAGTTCAGGGAGGGGTATGGCTCTATACGCGTGCTTGATGTTGGAGTAAACATGGTCCAGAGTGTTCTCCCCTTTGTCCTGTCCCAGCCCAGCAGAGTGCATCCTGTTATTTGCAGGGTCTGACAGGTGTAGCGGATGTTCGCAGAACCAATAGTGCACAAACAAGCAAGAAAAAAGTACAAAACCAACAAAAAAGAGCACTGAAAAGGAGAGCTGTGAGCCGCTGTGACCATGCGCACCGCCATAGCTAGACCCACATCTATGGTGGTCTTTCTCCAGGTACTATATTTTCCTCCTGTTTAAATGGTGACTATAAACTGGCCTAGTATAAGTGAGTGTGGGTGTGCTAATGAATGTGCTCTGTAACTAATACTCTGTCCAGAAGGGGTTCATACTTGCACCCAGCGAACTGGATAAATTGGAATCAAACATGCATGGATTAAAGAATAATCAACTCAGTGTGAATCTAACAGAAAGCCAGAGGTTAACAAAGGGGCACATTGTGTAAACAGGAATTTGAACTCAGGAATCTTAAATAAATTGTTTTGATAAAAATGGGATTTTTTGTTGATTGTCTGGGTGTAAACACAGGGCAGAGTAACTTATCTGATAAGAAATTAAAAAACAGCTTGCTTAAGAAATTTCTTGGAAAAAAGGAAGATAAACATCAATGGCAATGTGGTTTGAGTCTAAGCTTTAGTCTTGGAAGAAGATATCTCCACTAAGAAATGACTTTCTTATTTCCTTTATCTTTGCAAAAACATTCTGAAAGCAAGCGTTAATGCACTGATTAATAGATAGGCCCACTTACCCATAATCTGTGAGATGTATTAACTTAGAATCTTGAATTTAGCATCCTTTGCTTTGATTCCATGTTTATGTCTGACTTGTTTGTCTGTGAACTACTGGGCAATGATCATTATTGTTGTCCTTATAATGTATACTTTTACCAATGCTTTATTGGTATACACCACTTCAAATCAAATTTTATAAAATGAAAGTAAAATAAAGCCAGTATGAGTCATTATATAAATCAACATCCATCCATTATCCAACCCGCTATATCCAAACTACAGGGTCACGGGGGTCTGCTGGAGCCAATCTCAGCCAACACAGGGCGCAAGGCAGGAAACAAACCCCGGGCAGTGCGCCAGCCCACCACAGGGCACATACACACACACACACACACCATGCACACCCTAGGGACAATTTAGGATCGCCAATGCACCTAACCTGCATGTCTTTGGACTGTGGGAGGAAACCCACGCAGACACGGGGAGGACATGCAAACTCCACGCAGGGAGGACCTGGGAAGCGAACCTGGGTCTCGTAACTGTGAGGCAGCAGCGCTACCCACTGTGCCACCGTGTCACCCATTAATTAACATAAGTGCCAAAACCTTTTGACACAGCTTCAGGTCCAAGTCAAAAACCAAGTCCATCAGAAAGCCTGCTTGTGCACAAATCTGCATGTACAAGTATGAAAACTGGATTACCCACAGAAAAAATACAAACAGGTGCATAGAGAACATGTAACCTTGATGCAGGGAGAAGACATGAAAGCCCATTGGGATGAATCTATAAAGGACCAGTGCTGATCACTGTGTTACCTACAAATCAATATACTTGATTGAATTCTCCATGGTGAATCAGTTCAAATGAATTGATTTTTTTTTTCTGAAATCGATTGTAAAAAACAGGTAAATTATGAAAAATTCTATCAAATCAAATGTATTCTTCAAAAAGTATTTTGTGCCATGTCGTGCGATTTACTGGCTGTGCTGCCTTTTTACAAGATTATGTTCACAGTGAAAAACAGCAAATTAAACAAACTTTTATTAAAATCACAACTGCAATACCATTTTAGCCAGTTTCACTCTGACAAAGGTTACAACCAGTTATAAGTTCCATAAAGGAAAGACAGGCATCCTGGGTGGGTTGGAAAATATTTTTTTGCCTGGACAGGAGGCCAGAGTGGAAGGACAGATGAGCACGCCAGCTGGATGAGGAAAGAGCACTGGAAGCATTCCCAGGTCTAGCTTAAAAGAAGCATGCCATCTTACATTGGGGAGTCAGAATCAGATACTGTAGATGAGGACAAAGTTCACTGTGGAGGAGTGAAGAAGGAAGAGAGACAGAAGACTTTTTTTGTTAATTGTGCTTGTGTAACTTTTGAAGAAAGTGAAAAGTATTTATGCAAATAAATCACTTGTGTGAACCTGGGACTTTTGTAGTTGGGATTGTGTTTGGAGTTTGGAGCACTGCAATGCCCCCTACTGGTCACACTGTACATTTTACAAAAGTGATCAGAATTTCTACTTCAGTTTCAAGATTGATTTAACCCTGATTCCAACAATCTTTTGTGTAAAGAAGTGCTTCCTGACTCCCCTCTTGAATGCATTTCTTAATTTTAACCAGTGTCCTTACATAAGTCATTTACTATTTAAATTGAAGAAATCTGTCATATCTGTTTTATTGATGTCTTTCAAAATTTAAAAATTCAGCAACAACAATGTATTTAACATGCCATTGATTCTCTAAGAGGACAAGAAAAAACTCCCAAAAAACTTGTAAGAAAAAAATTAAAGAAATCTTACAAGGGCAATTCAGGGAAAAACTCCCTTCCAGAAAGGTTGTGCATGCAATATGTGTCACAAAATGGGGTAAATATGATACACAAAATAGAGCAAAATTAATCCTCTTCACAGAGCTAGGAATGGAATACAATAGTACAAACTACTTTGTTCTTTACAATGCATATCACCAAGTGCAGGAGCAGAGCAACTCTCAAGGCAAATGCAGGAATAGATTATACCACCCACTCAAAATACAAAACGATCACATAAGAGGAAACAGATTTGTTCAAATTCATCAAAAACTAATCAGCATAAATGAAAAACAACAATATCTGTCCATCAGTTAATTGTAGAACCACTGCCAGATTGTAGAAAATAAATCAGACAAGTCAGACACAGTCAGAGTCGCAGTCAGCAGCAGGTTCCAAAACAGTCTCCTCTGTTCTACTGGTTTTTGTTCCTTAGAATCTAAAAGTAAAAAACGTCAATGTCTTTTCTGCAGTAAGCATATGGACACACAGTTCTCCTAAGACAGTCTAACTAGAATATTATGATTTAAGTAAGACATACAGCATTTGGTTCATATTACACAGATTTTATTGGATGACATCAAATTTTATTTTTGTTTTTAATTGTCTCCTCACATTCCCTGGTTAATAAGAATGTCTTAGCAACTTAACCTTTAGAGTTGGCTTGCTCTGAGTTGTGTATGATTATTAAGGTAAATTTAGCTTCCAAATTTGTGCAGAATGTCAATGGCTTTGTTTATCATTCTTCCACGTTCTCACTATTTTCTCTTCCTCCATACAGTGGTACCTCTGGTCACGACCATAATGCGTTCCAAAACTCTGGACGCGACCCGATTTGGTCACGACCCGAACATAATTTCCCCATAAGATTGTATGTAAACACAATTAATCCGTTCCAGACCTTATGAACTGTATGTAAATACATATATTTTTTAATCACAAAAATAGTTAATTATACCATAGAATGCACAGTGTAATAGTAAACTAAATGTAAAAACATTGAATAACACTGAGAAAACCTTGAACAACAGAGAAAACTAACATTGTAAGAGTTTGCGCTAGACCCTTACGAACCGCTCGCTGTAAACACTTTTTTTATGAGTTTTAAGCACAGGGAAAAAAATTAAATGCCACTTCTCTTGCGAAACTTTTCAAACTATCCTCTACTGGCTTTAAATTCCTCACCTTCGCCACTCGAAGAAGGATTTTTTTTCAGCAAATCTCCAAGAATCTTCCTGGCTTTCTCGCATATGATTGCCTCGCTTACTCTATCCCCTGCAAGTTGCTTCTTGTTCAACCACAGTAGCAACAGTTTTTCCACCTCTTCCAGCACTTGAAGCCTCTGCTTGGTTAACAATGTAACTCCTTTCGCAACATCAGCTGCTTTGTTAGGCCATATATACGCAAACAAAATAAAATGGAAAACGGAGAATGGCAAATCATTGGCGCGTACGAATGCACGTAGGGAAACTGGCTGCCAGTGTTTTTGTTTGTCAACAGAGCATGTGGTCGTGAACAGATGCAAAATTTTGGCAAACTTTTTGTTCGTAACCCAATTTGTACGTGTTCAGAAACATTCGTGACCAGAGGTTTTACTGTATTTGGTGTCATCTGCAAATTCCATCTGCTGACTAAATCAGAATGTATACTGATATACAGTTTATTGATATAACTCAGAAAAAGTCCATGCGGAGTATTCTCTGCGTAGATGCACTCTTTGTTTGGTTCAGAATAATCATTTTGCCAATTTACTAGTGTGCAATCCAGTTTTGTAATTAATGCCAATAGCTTTTTGCATCAGGGTTATTTGATGTGAAACTGCACCAAAGGCATTTTGAAAGTCTTACTTAACGGTAATATATACTTGGAGGGTCACTGGTCTAGTGGACAAAAACCAAGAAGTTTATTTTGCACGATCTTCTATTTGTGAACCTATTTTGGATATCATTTGGAATAAAATCTTCATACACATATTTGATTTTTATTTATAACTTTTGTTGTTTTACATAATATGCTTTATAATTATACCAGTAATGGCACACTGCACGATAATATGCAGTGAATACACTTGACTCAAGCATTCATACTTTTCATCCTCTTTCTCTGTACATTTAGCATTCATTTGCTAAGAGGTTGATGCGCTTGCTGCTTCCTGAGCAGCTTTTCTTTTCTCCACCCTAGCGGCCTGCTTCTTCTCTTCTTTCATCGGCATCTTTTCGCGTTAAAACTGATTAAGTCGGTGTTTGTGTTGGAATTATTTAGTATGTTTTCCTCAATTTTTCACTTAAGCTGGCACTTAAGTCTTTAATCTGCCTCAAGAATGATTTAAGATATGAAGAGGAAGGGGAAGTGACGGCGAAGGTGGTAGGGATGAGAACGGCGACCATAAACGTGTGCCACACGGCCACCCTGCTGGCCGCTGCCAAGTGTTGATTCTACAATAAAATAAAATAAAAATAAAAAGAGGAATAACCGTGGAGGTCAATCATCACCCCGAAAGCAGATAGTAGACGTCACTTAGTATATGTGTACCAAATTTCAGGTCAATAGGTCAAACAGTTTGCGAGTTACAGGCGATTTAAAATCCTGGACAGACAAACAGACAGCCATGGTAGCATATTACATAAGAACATATATGTTTTCCTTTCTTTTTTTGGATCAGAGTCACACTTGCTTTTTTCCAGATATCAAAAACTGGGGAATTTATGTAAGTTGCAGTGTTTTCATTCTTCATCTAAAAATGACCACAATTTCCAAGTGAGTAAATTTGGGTGTGTGTATATAGGACTGGTGCCCAAATGGATCTAAATCTTGTCTTTGCCTGATGTTACTATAAGAGGTTATGGCTGTAATGGAATTTCAGCAATCGAATACTAAAATTTAGAAAACAAATAGATGGCTGTTTTTTCTAATGAGTCAATTGATGTGCATTAGAGTACACATATTAACATTGATCCTCTTCCCCAGGGTCTCACCATTTAACACAGCAGTGCTCCATCACCTGTGGACTTTGACAGAATCAGTCAATTAAAGGGTTAAGCTAGCCTCCTTCTTTGTGTACATTTGTCCATAGTCTTTCCCTGTCAGTTGGGCCACATGTTCTGACAAAACTTTCTCCACACCAACCTCAGTGCTACTTGACTTGTATCCCTATGGCTACTGCAGCATGATTAAACTATCCCATTTTTCTTTCCAGCATCACCATCTGCCCATTTTGTTTTCCAACATCACTATAACATGCACCAAGCACAGCTGAGGCTATGTTTGTGCCAACAGGAGATTTATTTTTTCACTACTTTTAGGAAATGGGAGAAGCATGTGGCAATACATTCATTCATTCTTACAGGTTTCTTGGTAAATGGTAAACTGCTGAATGGTTTTGGAGCAACAGACTGCTACCAAATGATTAACTTTGCAAAAGTTATGCAAGAACAAAGCCCACCTTCATGCATGGTCAGCTACAATGCAGTCGGTCAGTACTATGACACTATGGCATGTTCATGCCCAATAGGAGCTTGACACACCTCTAAATTAGTATGGCATGAGTTTAGTAGCATTCTCTGATCAAATAGGGGGAGAAAGGGCCTTGTTCTGCAACAGTCAACATTTCTGTTTTAAGAACACCATGAGAGCCACTTGAAAATGAAGCCTTGAAGAGAGACTGTTTTACCAGTGTCAAACAATTTTCTGCTCGTTAAACTAGAGATGAAGAAAATACTCAAACATCATCAAGCCATAAATAAACTAACTATACTCTGAGTATGGCGGTAAACACAATTGATGAATTAACTGAGGTGTCAGACACAAAAGTGAGAGCCGTCCACCTAACTTTGAGTGAGGCAGAAGCACAACAGCCAGAGGTGCTGGAGATTGAATCCTACATTTGCAAGTGCATGGCCGCAAACCAAAAACCCTGAAGTGATTGTCAGAAAAGAACTGACGTTTTGGTGCCAAACAACCTTTTGCGTCATGGTGTGAAAAGAGGAGTAATAAAAAACAAATGTTTTTTAAATCAGAAAATGTTAAAGGAAAACATTACATTTTTCTATTTTTAGAATGAACCAGGGTGAATATGTGCCAATTAGCATCACATGGTTTTCTTTTGCATTAATTTTACAAATGTTGGAGTTGGCAGATAACTTGTGCTGTCACATCACTTCAAAGAAGTCAGCCTGCAACTGCTCTTGATCACCTGCTGCTGAGCAAGCCCTATGAATAGCAGTATCCACTGATTTTTTTCCTTTGTATTTATGCACATTTCTAATTTCAAAAATAACTGTGATCATTATGCATTACACTAGATCTTTAATGTTATCTTTACCTCACTGTGTTTTACACAGTAGGTACATTTCCATCTCCAAAAATGCAGACTCCTGCTTAAAATGATAAGAAAACATTGTGACACTAATATAAAAAAAAATAAAAAGAATCCAAATAATCAGTTGTTACAATTCATGGGCTCTAGGCAAACTTTTTCAATGCTTTTAAGATTTTCAGTAAAAATATCACTTCACCTTGGCTAATGCAGGTAATTAGCTGCTTAATAACAGCTGCTGATAGGCATGTCCTGAAAATGAAAAACAACTACAATGGATAACACTGCACAACAAAGTTTTTGCTTCTTGAACACTGTTGGGTGTTTCTTATAGATTTTTGGGTGCTGATCACAAATATCACATCAAAATTTACCCATCATGTACCACTTCAGGGAAATCTTCAGTTTTGTCATGATTTTTTCTTATATTTGTATCCAAACATTTTTGCTCTCGTAAGTGACTTATCAACAACGGTTTGTACAGTCTGGGCATGTCCAGGCATGGAATCAGGCCAGGTTGGAAGCTGTTCTGTGGAAGTTGACATCCTGGGCATGCCTGGGCAGGTGTGAACGAGCTTGACGCTGTCTCAGCATGCTTTAAAGGTGGCTTGCATACACCGATCCTGCTCATTTGGTTAATATAGATAGTCAGTGTGTATGTATAGTATCAGTATAGTAAAGTATAGTATCTGTAGCAATATAACAGTAAGTAAGCTTGATGCTATAAACGTTTTGGTGTCAGGCGATATGTCTCGTCAATGTCGTAACAGCCACGATACATTCTGCTATATCTGTGGCAAATATACACTTACGAATAAAGCTTATCATCTGTATTTCGGCTGAAAAATTGGTGATCAAGACAAGAAATGGTCGCCTCACATTTGCTGTGTGACATGTGCTGTCAGTACCTGAGAGCCTGGCTCAGAGGCACTCAAAAGACGATGCCGTTTGCTGTTCCGATGATATGGTGAGAACAGAAAGACCATGTGACAGACTGTTACTTCTGTTTGACTAATGTGTCTGGTTTCTCTGCCAAAAACAAGAAGTCTATTGAATATCCTACTCTGCCTTCAACAATGAGACCCGTGGTACATGATGACAGTCTTCCAATTTCGAAACCACCAGAGGATTGGACCTTAGACGAACCAGATGAAGAAACTGCAATGCAGGGTACTGACAGTGACATTGACCCGGATTTTGAACCGTGCTCGTCAGGTGTTCCACATCTGATAACACGGTCCGAATTGAATGATTTGGTCAGAGATTTGGGTCTGTCAAAAGCAAAAGCCGAGCTGCTGGGTTTGAGACTGCAGAAATGGTGCTTGCTGTCACCAGGTATGAAAATGTCTGTGTTTTGAGGTCAACATCATGATATGACCAAATTTTTTGCACAAGTTGCCAGTCTCTGTTTCTGTTATGACATTGAAGGATTGTTCTCAGCCTTGAGTTGTGATCACAACCCGGAAGAGTGGCGTCTCTTCATTGATTCATCAATGTTAAGCCTGAAAGCTGTTCTGCTACACGATGGCAACATTTATCCTTCAGTACCTGTTGGCTATGCAGCACACATGAAAGAAACGTATGAGAATATGGAACTGTTGCTGAAGCATGTCCAGTATTGAAGGTACAACTGGAATATCTGTGGAGATCTTAAAGTTGTTGCTCTGTTACTAAAACTGCAGCTCGGCTATATAAAGTACTGTTGTTTCATCTGTGAATGGGACAGCTGTGCCAAAGAGTCACACTATTCTTGACAGAACTGGCCACTCCGTAAAAAGTTAGTTCCAGGACAGAAAAATGTGGTACATGAATCGCTTGTTGACCCGGCAAAGATATTTTTGCCTCCTCTTCACATAAAACTGGGACTCATGAAGAATTTCGTGAAAGCACTGAACAAGGAAGGCGAAGGTTTTCATTATTTAAGACAGATGTTCCCAAGAATAACTGATGCCAAGATTAAAGAGGGCATTTTTGTTGGCCCCCAGATCAGACATGTTATGAATGACAAGTGGTTTGAAGATCTGTTAGATGGGCCAGAAAAAAATGCCTGGAAAGCCTTCAAAGTCGTTGTTGACAATTTTCTGGGCAATTACAGAGCTCCAAACTACATTCAGCTAGTAGACAAACTTCTCAAAGCATACAAGACAATGAAGTGCAACGTGTCACTCAAGATTCATTTCCTCCACTCACACTTGGACTTCTTCCCCTCAAATCTCGGTGCTGTCAGTGACAAACACGGTGTAAGGTTTCACCAGGACATTGCTACGATGGAGAAACGATACCAGGGCAACTGGAATCCGTCAATGCTTGCTGACTACTGTTGGACACTGCAACGTGATGCACCAGACATTGAATACAAAAGAAAATCAGGAGCAAAACAATTTTAATTCTGGTGAATTTAATAGCTTATGTGACACATAAATGTGACTAAATACGGTATTGTCAGTAGTCAAAGTCAAAACTTTATTGACTTTATTGTCATCTCAACCATATACAAGTATACAGATAGACGAAATTGCGAAGCTCAGGGTCCACAGTGTAACAACATGAAGTGCAAATAGTAAATTAAAAATAGAATTAAAATTAAGATTAAAATTTTAAAGTAAAACACAAACAAGACAAGACATTGTGCAAAGACAAGACAAAGAAGTTGCAGCAATATTGACAAGTAGTTAGCAAATGTATGGTATTTGCAATCTAGATACATAAATATAGTCAATAGATATGTAATTGAACAAATAAATAATAGATATAGATAATACAGAAATTATCAGTGTATGATAATAGTTGTTTAAGACATGTGTAAACAATGACAGGTCAGAATGTTTCACAGCAGAAGGATATCAAGAGTGTCAAAATACTTAAAGGTCAGTATGAGATTTTCAGTTCTTCTCTACATGCACACTTGTCTTTGCAGGAAAGTGGCTTGCATGTATAAAAGTTCTGTTTTTAGAGGTGGTTGAGGCAGTGTGGAAGATCCCAGGTGGCAGCCTGGTGTTAAGGAGTCTGACAGCTTGGGGGTAAAAATTATCCTGCAGCCTGGCAGATCTGGTTTTGATGCAGCAGTATCTTCTCTTGGATGGCAGAAGTGTGAAAAGTCCATGTGAGGGGTGCAAGGGGTCCTGCACAATGCTGCAGGCCTTGCGGACACTGCGTTTGTAAAATATGTCCTGTAGTGAAGGGAGAGGCACCCCAATAGTATTCTCTGCTGTCTTCACTATCCTTTGCAGGCACTTGAGGTCGGATTTGTTGCAGTTGCCATACCAGACAGTGATGCAGCTAGTCAGAACACTCTCAATGGTCCCTCTATAGAACATGGTGAGGATGGAAGGGGGAAGACTTGCTCGCTTCAGCCGCCTCAGGAAGTGTAGTCTCTGCTGGGCTTTCTTGATTAGTGATGAGGTGTTATGCGTCCATGTAAGTTCTTCAGTTATGTGCACACCAAGGAACTTGGTACTCCTAACACTCTCCACATCTAGACCAATGATGCTGAGTGAGATGTGGGCAGGATGTGATTTTCTAAAGTCCACGATTATCTCTTTTGTCTTGTCGACATTGAGAGATAGATTGTTTAACAGTAAACATATAAATGTCTATTTCTCAGAGTTCCTACATAATGCAGTAAAACTATATTTGTGCATACCCAGTAGGTACCTGTCACAATCAGCAAAAACTTTTCAGGAAGCAAATTGTTGTGCAGTGTAATTAACATAACATGGCATTGTGATCATTTTGTTGTGATCTTATTTTATTATTACAAGGTATATGTATCTTTTGGAAGCATGTTTAAATATTTTTCAAGCAGCTAATAATAATACACATTCTGTAATGAGCTAATCAGTCAGTAAAACATGAACACCAATCACTCAGATTCCTGAAATTGCTTAGTTATGGTTAAGACTGCCAATGATCGTCTTACAAAGCTCCTACTGCTGTATTATTTAATCAGCTCTTGAATGGCAGCAACATTACAGTGGCACTTCAAAGAAACACCATGGATAAAAGTCACAAGAAATAAGCATGTATTTACTGAAGAAACATTGTTTGTTATTGATACAAACCTCCACAATACACTTTAATTCAAATTATTCTTACAAGTCTTTTGTATTTAAATTGGATCTACTGAGGATGACATTAGTGTAACTTTAGGCCATTTTATGTTTTTTAAGTTTTAAGAATAATTCAATTATTCATTTACTGACCATCTCACTGATTCTTTGCCAAGCTTAGCAATTTTTGATGTACTATAAACACATTAAAGGAAAGGTTTGGTACTTTTCAAGTTGAATATAGTTCTTCACAGTCATGGTATATATTAGTTTGCCACATAAAACTATTTTCTAAAGTGAAGTATTATATTATTTTATAAATTTAAAAACAAATAGCCTGCTTTTGCGATTTGTATTGCAGATGAAGAGAACCAATGTCACAATTTTAAAATTTACCGAATATATCATTTTTTATGCAAAAAATATGCACACTTCCTGTATTACAACAGACACTAATAACTGAAAAAAGTCATACAATATATTCTTTCACTATATGGAAGTTTTTTTTGATTTTGCAAAGATACTGCCTGCTGCCACTGTATTGATAATGCATGTGTGTGCTACAGTTAGAGAACATTTAGGCACGTCATCAAGTGACTTGAACTGAAAAGTTGTTATAGACACACATCTATCCAGCTTTCTAACTCACTTATCTAGGGCAGGGCCATGATACATCACAGGACGAACACAAACACACACATAAACACACACATTAGGGCCTCTTTAGCAACACCAATCCTCATAATCTAACTCCTGATCTGCATTTGGTTGGGCTGTGGAATGTGGGAGAAAACCGGAACACCCAGGGAGAACATTAAATCTTAAAATAACTCAAAATAATCTATCCATCTTTTTAACTCTCTTGATTATAGATGGGGGTGGCACGGTGGCGCAGTGGGTAGCGCTGCTGCCTCGCAGTTGGGAGACCTGGGGACCTGGGTTCGCTTCCCGGGTCCTCCCTGCGTGGAGTTTGCATGTCCTCCCCGTGTTTGTGTGGGTTTCCTCCAGGCGCTCCGGTTTCCTCCCACAGTCCAAAAAGTTAGGTGGACTGGTGATTCTAAATTGGCCCTAGTGTGTGCTTGGTGTGTAGGTGTGTTTGTGTGTGTCCAGCAGTGGGTTGGCACCCTGCCCGAGATTGGTTCCTGCCTTGTGCCCTGTGTTGGCTGGGATTGGCTCCAGCAGACCCCCGTGACCCTGTGTTCGGATTCAGCGGGTTGGATAATGGATGGATGGATGGACTATATATGGGTCATGGGACAAAAGGAGCCTATCCCAGCAATCATAATATGCAAGGCAGGGACAACACCTGGAGAATAATAATAATAAACATAATATTATCATAATTGATGCCCTCAATATCTTCCATCCATTAATCTATTCATATATTATTTCCACTATATTCACAACAATAATACCATACCATTCCATTTTTCAAGTCTGCTTAATCCTGAGAATGGTTGTGTAGGGCTGGACTCTATCTCAGCAAGCATCAGAGACAAGGCAGAAAAAGAAACGGCATCAGTCCGTTGCTGGCAGAACACACACACACACTAGGGCTAACTTAGTAGCGTCAATTCACCTAAGGTTGATCAGGTCAAAGTTTAGTAAGTTTAGTACAGCTGTTTCAGTATAGACAGAGATGCAGTTCAGAGTTGTCATTCCTGCCTCACAGTGTCAGGTTCTGCATGGAATCTGCATGTTCTTCCCAAGTATTTATGAATTGAATGGTAATGGTGAGTGCCAGTGAGTTTTCACTCAAAAATGTTATTTTTTGTTCTTTTATTAACATAGTCTCAGCAAATATGTCTCATCATGGATTAAAGAATTTAATAATTGGTTTGAAGTAATTCAATCTATTGTATCACACACTCTGCCTTTTTCATTTTCTGAGTATTTTTTTTATCATTGTCATAACTCCACCCATAAATTCCTGCTGCAAGCAGAACAATGAACAAGAAATGTATCCTTACCACAAGAGGAAAGTATTAAGAATTTGTGATAAAATATATTGTTTCCCCTGCCCAGGGTTTGTTTCCTGCCTTGTGCCCTGTGTTGGCTGGGATTGGCTCCAGCAGACCCCCGTGACCCTGTAGTTAGGATATAGCAGGTTGGATAATGGATGGATGGAAATATTGTTTCCAAGATACTGTTGTTGTCACAAGTATGCCTCAGAAATGCAGAAGAGCATGTTTTATTAAATCAAAATGTTTGCTTCTTTGAAGTGGATATATTTGGTAAGTTTTAAGGCTTTTTTCTCATATTGGGACTTAAGTATTTTATCGGGAAATTCTGATGGTCATGACAGTCTCACACCATGGAACAAAGTTATCAATGACTGGTACATGGTTCTCCTCATCCTAAAATTAAAGTTATATTATCAGCCTATTTAATTAAATAACTTTGAGGAAAAAAAAACACCTCCAGGTATTACAATGAAGGATATACAGTAGGGGGGCAAGTGATTTTGTCATTAAATTGCAATTATTAACCTCTTGTAATACATTGCTCAGAAATCACTGAAACAAAATATTTGGAAGAAATGTATTAAAAACTGGACAAAAATCAATACACATAATCTTGCCACAACATTTGGCACCTTTTAAGTGAAAATAAAATTCAATTACACAATAACAGCATAGTCGGCTGCCTACCTAGGCTGATAAGGAAACAAGGAGAAATCTCAATACTATTGTACACATTATTGCATGGGGCTTGTAAAAGTCATTTCAAAGTCCATCAACACTAAAGATATCAGTGCAAGAGATGTATAATCATTCAGCACAACCAGATTGGCTGTTTTGTTAATGTAATGGTAGATTTCCATATTACATGAATATAGTGGTTATCTAGAGAAGACTGAAGGAAAAAAGCAAGAGACTTTCAGCAAGTTGTTCACTGCAATATTTGAAAAACATAGCAATTAATAGTATACATATTAGGACTATCATATACTATAACATTTTTTCCATTAAAACAAGCTGTTTAACTCAAATCTTTTCAGAAGAAGCAAATGTATCTATGAGTTGCTGATCATTAGATATTGATCCACATTCATTAACCTGTATAATATTTATTATGTACACAAATAAATGGAAAGTAAAATGAACAGGAAATTGAATCAAATGAACAACTTCAGTAATATTTAATTTGAATCTAAACATATTGGGACATATGAAGTAAACAAGCTAGATTGGTATATGATTGGCATAATACTTCTGATCTGTAAACCTTTACAGAACTATTGTGGCTATAGGTGCCAACTTTTCCCATTTATTAGGGATGTGCATTTCACAGACACATCCAAAATAGTCTACATGACGTCTATATAACTAAGCTGAATGCATTCTTTCTCTGCAATTTTCAAGTCTCGTTGCAGTAATGGGCACTGGCATAATTTTTGCTTGAATCTGTATTCTTTGCAGTGTTATTTTGGTTATTATCTGAGTTGGGCTGATGAAAATTCAACTGAGCCTCATGACAGACTTATCCATGTCTTTATTGCCTTGCTATTGTTCGTCATGTTAATTGCAATCAGCTCTCACTAACTAAATGTCACAACCTAATTGCACCTAGTTATGACTGCATGACAGTGTGCAGTGAGGGAATCATGAGACACTGCATGAATCAATGCAATTAAAGCGATTCTTGATGCATCTGGATTTTTGACTTATATCCATAATTTTCTGTCAAAATATAACCACTTGCTGCTTTTAATACAAAATTTAAATATTTCTTGAAAAATAATATGTAGAATTTAATTCCATTACTTTTCATTATTACTATGCAATAACAAATGAAAGGAATAGCTACCAAATTCTATCATGTGTCAGCATATTTTACAGCATTGTGTACAGTCCACAAAGAAAAGGCTAAAAATGGTAGCATTTTTTATTAGATTACCATAATTTTTAGCCTGTCCTCAGTCAGTACAGATAACATAATACCTATGTTAAGCATGTATTTTACTACCCCATTCTTACAGATTTTACATACTTTGGTAGACATAGTTATGCCAAAAAAAACATTGTGCTGTAATAAAGGTATGAATAACAGGCTTCTTTTCAAAATTTAATCCTGTTTTTACATTTTAAATGATGGCTTTAATTGTCTGTCACATTGATTGGCTCACTACAATGAGCTGCTGTTTGTTCCATCTTGGTATGTGATTTGATCAACCTGATCACAAGTGAATGTTCAACTTTTTTGTTTTTAATATGGTCAATTGGTACCCAGATAGAAAGAACAGCTCTGAGCCCGAGTTGAGTGCTGGGCTTGATGTGATTAACTAGGACTGATATGAGATCCTTCACACAAAATGGGTTAAATCGGTGAGTAAATATGGATTTATTAAGACATTTTATTGTGTAAATGTCTGCTTTATTTATTATGTTATATTAAAATTATCAGGGTTTTTGTTTTTTCAAAAATAATTTGTATATATTTAATTATTGTCCAGTGTTTCTGAAGTCCACCTTTTTACCTCAAATGCTTTGTACTATGCATATTCTCCAGTTATTCATAAACCCATAGAAAAGTCAGATTATGGAATTTTGGATATTGATGCAGAATTGCTCAGGAGAGGTAATTATGATGCATCTGAGAATTGGTTTTCCCCACTACTCATACAGAAAACTAAACAGATTGGTTAACAATGCGTAATACTATTAGACTAGTGTTGTCCTTCCCATGAGTTGTAAAGATTTTTTCAAATGGAAAACAACACAGCATTTTTAAATGCCATATAACATTAGAACATGATGAATATACAGTATATGGGCTATGTTGCATTTGTATAATTTTGTTGTTTTGGGAATGCTCACGCTCCAGGGTACATTTGCGTGTTTTCATTTATTTCTCTTCATCTTCTTGGCATGTATTATAAGACTCAATATCTGTTTTTTGGCACTTCAGTCTGTTTGAATCTGGTTGGCTTCATTGCATCATTTTCTTATTGTGCATGCAGTTGACAAGACACAGAAAGTACATAATGATGAGTAACAGTTGGCATTGTGATCTTGACTCTTTCAAAAATCGTAAAGCTTTGATAAACATGCAATATAGTGTAATCAGTTCAATTCATATTTATTGTTATGTGTGTAAAGTGCAATGAAACTCTTATGTGCAGGCTTTCCAACAAGCACCATACTTACACTCAGCATGAATCTCCCTGCATAATGTATATGTATAATATATCAACACAATGACATGTATTAGGTAAAATGGAGGCCCTGACATATGCACTCATCCCCGCATGTTCTGCAGTTCATGATTTCAGTTAGGTAAAGCAATATGTATAATCTCCAGGAATGGTATTACAATGTTTTCACATAGCTTGGAGTAAAGAATACACAACCTACACCAGATTCCACATGGAGAAAAGAGATGACCATCACAGAATGGAAGAGTATATGTTTACACAGCAGACCCAACAATGTTTGGACATTTTTAAAGAAGTAACAAAGACAAAAGATCTCAAAGTAGAAATTGAGAGAATTGTGTTACTAGTAAAAAAACACTTGTCTGCAGAGTGTTACATTGTAAAATGACCTGAAGTTAGCTACATGAGCAGTGGATGTATATCAGTTAGCAAATTATTTCACATAAAGACTACAAGCCACCAGTGTTTCTTTTCCTCTGAGAACTGTATTAAGTATAATTCTGTTTTCCTGTTCTCTGTTAACAACTGTTTTATTATACTTTACTTCATATTGAAAAGCCAATGTCACATTACGCAACTTCTAATCATAGGGAATGCCATATTTGCTAACTACTATTGCTGATTGTATTGCCGGGCTATGTCAATTTAAACAAGTGAAAATCATTAGGCATTACAGATTTAGTGATTCCATAATGAATTTCCAGCACGGTCGTGATCACCCCCTTTTCTAACAGCCAATATCATCCTGCCTAATGGAGCTAGTGCTGTATGAAGGGTTAACAGGTAAGCAAGTTCAGCTGCAATCTGTACATTTTTTTTCTTTTTATCCATTCTATTGTGGTACATAAAACATGAGACATCAGACAGGTGAGCTCCTCCTTTGTTTATGATGTCCAAATTACCTGTGTTCCTTATTTCTTCTCACTGCTTTACAGAATAAGCATTAGACTTCCAGATGAGCATTTATTGGTTGTTAGCCCTCATGCACATGAGCCATCTCCTATGAGTGAAGACAAAATCAAACCTTTTTGATTTTGTTAATGGGCGAGTCAGGGACTACTTGGAGTGAGTTGCTGAAGTTTGGACTTTGCAAAGGTGTGGTGCCGAATGCTACTGACTAGCTAGATTATGTAAGTGAATGCTATGACTGAAAATCACTAGAAAAGTCTTTTTTATTGTTGGGGTCAAAATAGGCTGTCTTTTTAAGCAAGTATTCTAGGTGTTATGGTGTATAAAATCTGTACATTTTGGTTTCCATTATATTTTGTTCGAGACAAGACAACAGATGAACTAAGACAGATCAAAGAAGGTTTTGTCACACCTCACTTTGAAACAGCTGTTTCCTACATTGAAAGGAAGACATTCTGGGGCTCAATTATTTTACAACCCGGGAAAGGATGCTCTGCTGACACCCCAGGCTATTGATTACTTTATGGATGGACATCTGGGATTTATGGCCTGGGAAAGGGAAACAGGCAATATCAAAGAACTTTATTATCTGGGAAAGAGTTTGAACAAAATTCATCAATCACATTGACAGCCAGCCAATCAGGTTCATGTGTTGTGTAACCAAGGCATGATATTTCATAATAAATATGCCTTGGTCTGGAAGAGGAGCAGAGGGAGGAGCAGGAGAAGAAGAAGGAAGAAGAAGGAGCAGGAGAGAGGAGAAGAAGAAGAGGAACAGACGAAGACGACATTGGTCGTCAGAAAGGCATCATGAACATCCATTGCTAAATCAAACGCCTCCCTGGGACATTCATCCTTGTCATTTCAACTTTTTCGTAAGCTTTTCCTAAAGACTATATATATTCAGACTTTCCTATCAGTACTTATTTTCTATTCTTTGTTCCAGTGGTATTATTATTATTCTTGTAATAAATATCATGCTGCTTTTAACTTTCTATGCTTTGTTTTAATATCTAGAGTGATTGAATTAATAAGTTAGACTTCTTTGAGCACCTGGGGTAGCCAGATTTTTGCCATTGTTTCTGTGCTGCGAGGTTTATAAGGCTGAGAGTGAGGAGCGCCACTCAAAAGAAGGGACAGTATGAGAAGAAGGTATTCTTGGCTGATAAATGGCCTATAGTCAAGGATACTGAGTCTTTGTATGTTTTAATATTTTCTTGGAGACCAAAAGTAACATTTAGGTCTGAGGTCTATTTAAAACATCATATGTTGTCCGTGCCGATAATAAGTAAGTCTCTTGAAGTGCTGAGTGACAGGCTGATGTGTGGCATAAAGTACAAAGGGTTAATCAGCGTGTGTGTGTCATCCATAGGGCACTGTTGTGGTTAGGGTCTGTGTGTGTGTGTTTATCTATGTGTGTGTGTGTTCATTTTAAAGTGCAACAGTAGACCAACCCGATAACGAACCTCACGAGAACATTTACCCTTGAGAAAACAGGTAAAGGGTAAGTAGAGGGAAATACTACGATAATACACTAGGAATTTCTTACTTTCTGATTGCAAGCCATTGTTTGTTGAGCCAGGTATGGTTTCAGCTTATTCTTTTTTTCCTTGGTTGTATTTATATCTTTTTCTATGATGTTTTGACTGCTGTGGCTTGACATCCTCCACCTGAGGCAATGTTCAAAGTAACTATCTTAAGATATGCAGATGGCCCTTTTTTAAACCCTAGTCCACACCTGTTGGAGCAATGTAACATACTGTAGTATAAAGGTTTCTGACATATTTCACTCAGGATCTTCAACAGCTGCGGTGGATTGGCACTCTGCCCGGGATTGTTTCCTGCCTTGTGCCCTGTGTTGGCTGGGATTGGCTCCAGCAGACCCCCGTGACCCTGTGTTCGGATTCAGCGGGTTGGAAAATGGATGGATGGATCTTAGGAGGAGAAATCAAAATGGTTACCTTGAATCAGTTCTCTGTGAACATGAATCCATGACAATAAATTAGCATGTAATGAGTAGGTGTTGATAAATTTGTTTAATTATCTTTACGATTTTGCCCATGCATATTTTTCCCCATCTAGCAAGTTGACCTAATCAGTCAACTCTTTAATTCTGAAAATGATACCTAACCGTAGCATTTTATGTATATCTTCTTTCATATAAATTATCATTAGACAATCTGTTTCTGCCTTTTACTGCTTTTTCTTTTTTTGCATTATTCCTTCTACCTTTATACAACTCAGCTGCTAGTGCTGAGGGAAACAGCTAAGTTTTCATTTACATGCAGTTTTACAAAACTGACACTAAAATTTGTTTTCACTGAAAATTTTTTGAAGATTTAAACTTTTATTTTTGAGTTGAAAAAAGGAAATACTGCTCCCTAAAGCCTTTGTTACATGTGTTGTTTTCTGCATTTAATTCATCCTGTATTATCAAAATCAATTCTATTTATGCCACTCATTCACTTCATTGCAGAGGAGTGTATTAAAAACGTGACATTTTGCATATTTTCCACATGAAGACACACCAAAATGCACCACTGAACACATTACTGTATTTTCTCCTCACTACGCATAAACTCACCGCTGCCCTACAACCCTGTACACCTCGCCCCATGTCATACCATGCAGGTCCACCATGTCCCATTACACCTCACTTTTCCATATTGTACTTGAGGATATGCACACTTTCAACTCCACTTTCACTACATATTTTTTTTTTTAATACTAAATGATAGGCAGATGCATGAAAACACTTCCAGATAGGAACTAAAGACCTTTCTTGTATGAGTGGCATGAATTTTTCTGGAAGTGAAGCATAATTTATTTAGAAATTTTTTTGCAAAATAAAGAAACAACATTCACCCACAAAAAATAATCATCAAAGACCAGGCAGTAGATATTGGTGAAAGATATAAATATCTGGGGACAATCACAGACTCTAAATACAACTGAATTTTAATGAAAATACAAAATTCATCTGCAAAAAGGGACTGTCTAAGGAAGCTGAATCTTTTTAATGCAAGTCTTTCCATTAGGTCACTCTTTTATAAATGTTGTACTTAGTCTGTCTTTATGTTCTGCTTGCCTGGTTTGAAAAAAATCAGATTGCAAAATGGAGCAGTAAAATAATATGATCTCAACAGTCAAATCTCACAAACCTGTTTAATAATCAAGTACTAAAGAAAGCAGAGTGTATACTCTTTGACAGAACTCATTCACTATATTCTCAGTTTCCGTTGTTGCCATCAGGTTGCAAGTTCAAGGTTCCAGCATAAAAAGCAACCGATTCAAATGCAGTACTCTTTCATTCTAACTGCTATTATTCTTCTAAATAGATTAAACTTTAATAAACATACACAGGCTTAAATCATAGGACGAACGGTTAGATTTACATCAATCATTAGTCAAGTCTAAATGTTGGTTTAATTTTTATGACTAATAAGTTTGATGTAATGTTACACAATAGGTATTTTATTCAGTGCTATAGTTTATTTGTACTAAATTTATGTTTGAAAGCTGCATACTTTGTTATGTGCTTTTAACATGTCATGGTCTCTCTATAAAACCTGCTAAAAAAACAAATTTCCTTCTTGAGACAATAAAATTGAATTGAGCTGAATTAACTTATTTATCAATACACTATTTTTTTACCTGAGTAAAAAAAGGTGGACTGAAATAAACAATCATCTTTTCCAAATTTTCCCCTGGGGACAAATAAAGTTCTATCTATCTATCTAATAAAGAAAATCCAATTTATTTCAAATGTTATGCATCACTTTTCAATGGGAGATCTAAAAAATCTAAAAACAGCAACAGTAAAACACATAACCATGAAAATTTTAAATATAAAATCAGTCAAGTCTATTTAAATAAACAATAATTAAGAGATCAATAAATTTTGGCTCAACTAAACTTCTCCTAGAGAAAAAATAAAAACATCCTTTCAAATGTACTAGAGGTTAGTGTGACAGAGGTTATGGCTAACCTAAGATCTGGCCAGCTGACAAGAGATGAGAATAAAATGCATTGTCCTTGATAAAAATAAACCTTCAGGAGGCCATAGTTCTTTGCAAAGAAAATGGTCTTGCCGACCTAGGTCACCTGGCAGCTCTTCCATTCCCATGCACCCTATAATAATAAAGTGTTAAGAGTCTGTAATGGTCATGGAATGTTAAGACTATTAGGGCATTTTTACAGCAGCCAAAGGCTCATCCTTGCATGGTGGTTTAATTTATCATTATCACCAAGGCATTAAAAACATAGTTTAATAAAAGAAGCCAAAATGGTTTACAGCATTATAGCTTAGAAAGAAATTTTGTAAATCAGTTCATAACTAGAAACTAATGTAGAGACATGCAGTATACAGTCATATTTACTAGTTATGGTAATGATCCTTGTATTAGCATTTTGAATTAACTGCAAGCTGTAAATACAGTGTTTAAAACAGCCTCTGAATAAAGCACTGTAGTACTCAATTCTGTTTGAGCAAAAGGCATGACTTATTTTCTGTTTCATCAAAATAAGGAAAAAACTTATTATACAGTATTTTTCACATGTAAAAACGGGATAGGACACGGTTAAAGTATAGATCATTGGCAATGAATCTATGCTCTCTTGCTCTCTCTTTATTTCCTAGGACAAGAAATGGACAATGGTCAACAGTGAGATTCAGCATGTTGTCGAAGAACTCTGGGCCATCAAGAACCAGATTCAGCAACTCCTGACCAGATGAATGCACCTGAGGGAAGAGAAGGCATACCTGCTGAAAGAGTCCTCCTTGGCAGCTGAAATCGTTGCAGTTCATTGCGATTCAGCAACTTCAACTCCACACCATACTGCTCACTTTCAGGGCCAAGTGAGTTTTACCACCACACCCCTAAGGAATAATGACAATGAAAATAAATGGGAAACATCCTATTTCAGTTATGCAGGCAAGGGATTAAGGCTTGATCTCCTCCATTGCCTCAGGCAAGCATATCCATACAAAACCGTTTAGACCCTCTCTGATCCCCCACCATGCTGGTAACCTCAAGTGATGTATTTATTATTGAAGATTCTATTGTAAATCTCATTATTTCTTGCTGTAAACAGAAATCTTTTGTTTCTTGTTTTCCTGGTGCTTGTGTAAGATATTATGAGAAAAGTGCTGACAGTCTTCAAGAGGCAAAAGGAAGGGGCAGCAGGGACCATCGTAATACATGCTGGAGTAATACTGACAGTTGGAGGTTCTCAAAGCAGATTTCAAAGCTCTTATTAATGCCACGAAGTAGAGGATCTTCATTTCTGGTCCCTTATCTCTGGCTTGGATAAATACTACAGTAACCTGCTGGCATTAAGCAACTTGATGAAAGTCTTCTGCGAAGGACAAATCATCAGGTACGTAGACAACTGGGATCTCTTCTGGGAGAGGCCTCATTTCTTAAGGTGAAATGGTCTGCAACCTAATGGAATCGGATACTAGGTGTTCTCCGAAAACTTCTATAAGGTAATTTGTCACTCTTGACTATGTAATTCTAATCCAAATTCTTTCCATAATGTCTTGCTAAGATATGATAACTCTGTAGCATGCTCTCATTCAAATGTACACTGAATTACATTATAATAAACAACCTTAGTCAAAGTAAAAAACCCAGACAATGCAGAATAAATGCGAAAAATTTAATTACCATTTCACCTCTAGATGTACACTGTAATTAAAACTATAACAGATTATAGATTTAAAAATAAATCTGCACAAAGCGACATTAACACAAATAAATTACTTTACTTAATAACTTAATTACCATTTCGAGCAGCTGTAACACTCCGCTAGTTCAGCACTGTTCTTCCGTGACTTTAAATATGGCCTTATTAAATGTTAGAGCATTAACCAACAAGATGTTTTACATCAACAATCTTATTAGTGATAGGAAAATCAACTTTCTTACATTAAGTGAAACGTGGCTAACCTCTGATGGTGCAGCTGTTTTAATTGAATCTGCACCTCTGAATTACAGTTTCACTTATTCGGTTCTCCAAGGGAAAAATGGCAGCACCTTAGGGTGTATTTACTTGAGCCAGTTAAAGATGTCGGCTTTGGTAAGTTCACGGCTTTTGAGTATCTTGCTGTTGTTATTCAAGGAGTTTCTCAGTCTCTAGTATTGTCTGTGTACAGTCCTCCTAAATATAATGTGTCTTTCATCGAGGAATTGTCAGACTTAGTGTCAGTTATCATAACTAACTATCACATGTTCCGAATTGTTTCCGACTTTATTTTTCATATCAATAACCAGTCTGACCCGAAAGGAAAAGAATTCATGAACCTCCTGCACTCTATTGATCTGAGCCAGTGTGTTATCCAGTCCACACACAGTGGGGGACACACACTGGATTTAGTGATTACTAAAGGATTAATAGCTAATGTGAGGCAGATCATGGATATCGGTTTATCAGACCATTTTTCATATTATTTAATGTAGCAATACTGATAGCTACACTAATGAGAAGCATATTGTTAAAAATCGCAATTTTGATACATCTGCAACTTCAAAGTTTGCTAACATTCTAAACAACCAGTCTGTTTGTAGTGCCTAGTACAATAGTGATAATAATGTAAATAGTAAGGTGGAAAATTTTAATACTAAAGTGAGAGCTGCCGCTGACATACCTGTAGTTGAAAAAATCCTCCAGCACTATTATACCATGGAAGACCCAAAGTGTGTCTGATTTAAACAAAACCTGTCGGACAGCTGAGCGTAAATGGAGAAAAACTAAATAAATAGTTCACTATGAAATATTGATTACTAAAATAAAGGAATATAACAATGTTGTCTGTTTGGAGAGGCTGTGCTACTTCTCTAATATTATAAATAATAATGCTGGTAGTCCAAGAGTTTTATTCTCTTCCAATGATCGGTTGCTAATCCTAGGTTACTCAATGGAATGCCTCCAAAAAACTACCAGGGAAACTTGTGTTTCTTTTGCTGCATTTTTAAACACAAAATTAATGATATTAGAAATAGTATAGTACATCCTCCCAAAGCTGATCCTATTAAATCCCGGTATTCCATTTTAAGCGAATTAAATTCTTTCACCAGTATAGATTTACCCAATCTAAGTAGAATAATTTCTCAACTGAAACCTTCCACCTGCATCCTTGACCCAATACCAACAAGCTTTTTCTAAGAAGTCTCCAATGTGCTAATTGATAGTATGCTTGACATAGTAAATTCATCATTAGATGCAGGGGTCTTCCCAGATTGCTGTTGTTAAACCCCTGTTCACTGCTGTTGTTAAACCCCTGTTCAAGAAAAACAATCTCGACTAATCTGTTTTTGACAATTTTAGATCTTTTTCTAACCTGCCTTTCTTAAGCAAATTCCAGAAAAGGCAGTCATTATGCAGCTAAATGATCACTTGAATAAACATGCTATTCTTGACAAGTTTCAGTCATGTTTTAGAACAAATCACAGTACAGAAACTGCACTATTTAAAGTAGTAAATTACTTGTGGGTTAATGATGCCATTTATCTGTTCTCATCCTCTTAGATCTGAGTGAAGCATTTGATACCATTGATCACAATATTCTTATAAATTGCCTTAGTCAGTGGGTTTGCCACTCTGGCAATGTCTTGAATAGGTTTGAGTCTTACTTAACAGTAGAAAATTCTTTGTTAGTTGTAGTAATTACAGTATACTTCAAAGACACATGATATTCTATATGGTGTCCACTGCTCTTTTCGATCTACATGCTTCCATTAGGACAGATTATATCAAAGCATAACATGAGCTACCACAGCTATGCAGATGACACACAACTGTATTTATCAATAACGCCTAATAACCCTGACTCTCTGGGTTCACTGACCCAATGTCTTACTTGTGTTTCTGAATGGATGTGGTAAAGTGAGGTCCGCGGCTGATCGGCATCTTTTTAAATAAATAATCGCCACACTCCTGTCTTGAGGGGTTCCCGGGTGCGATGTAGGAGTACACTAAATGCACAGGTGTGGGGTCATCCATGACCCTAATTGGTGCTGGGAGCAGCTAATCAGCACAGCTGTGCCACGTCCCCATTTTAAAAAGGGAAGCATGAGTACAAGAAGGAGAAGAATCATGAATCAAGAAAAGACGGAGAAAGAAAGAGAGGGCAGGAGACAGAAGGATCTGGTGCGAGCGAGCTGAGGAGAGCATGCTTGAGGGAGAGAAGGAAGGCAGACAGGAAGTGAAAGCCCCTTGAGCGGAGTGACAGGCTGACACCCGGGGCTAAAGGAGTGATCGCTCTGGCTCCCCAGGTTACTCCCCCATGTGTGTTAAAGGAGCAGCTCACCATATAATACCAGGAAGGCAGTGGAGGTCGAGGAGGCTAAGAGGAGAGCCTCAGCGTGAGCTCCCTGGCTGTTGGGGACCTAGTCTTGGTTCGGCGAGGGAGCTTTTCTGTAGCCATGGGACAGCAGGCAACTGGACATGAAGGAAGGTCAGCTGTGTCTACTGTTAGGGCGACTCCTCTGCTGCAAGGCCCGTACATGATAAGCAGGGGATCAGCCAGTTAAAAGGGGAATGCACAAGATTTTTTAAAAGGACTGTTTTCTGCCAGTGTTTTTTTTAACCTCGTTTTAATGGATTTATTCCATCCATCCATCCATTTTCCAACCCGCTGAATCCGAACACAGGGTCACGGGGGTCTGCTGGAGCCAATCCCAGCCAACACAGGGCACAAGGCAGGGAATCAATCCTGGGCAGGGTGCCAACCCACCGCAGATGGATTTATTTATTGGGATTATTTTAACCTCAATTTAACACCTTGTTTTATGGATTATGTATTTATTAAAATATTAGAGAACTGTACAATATATTTTGACACTGTTTTGATTTGTTTTTAATAAAAGCACTGAACTCTTTTGCACCTTCCCCTTGTTTTATGTGGTGTCCTCATTTGTACAGCTCATCCTGGTCATGACTATCGATGGTGTCAGGTTCAAGAGGCTCCCAAATGAGAAGAGGGAGCATGGACCCGGATCCGCACTGTCACAATGGATGAGTAGTAATTTTTTCAAACTGATTAAGAAGAAAACAGAAATCTTAGTTATTGGTAAAAATGGATATAGCGAATGTATTAAAAATAAACTTTATCCATTGGGCTTAAAAGTCAAGACAGAGATAAAGAATTTAGGGGTAATTATTGACTCTGACCTAAATTTTAAATCACATATTAATCAGATTACCAGTGCAGCACTTTTTCACATACAGAATATATCAAAAGTTAGATCCCTTATAACTCTGCAAGATGCTGAAAAGTTAATTCACTGTTTTGTTTTCAATTGACTAGATTACTGTAATGCACTCCTTTCAGGACTACCCAAGAAAGACATCAATTGGTTGCAGCATAGTGCAGAATGTAGCTGCCAGAATCTAGGAAAAGAAAATCTGTGCACATCTCTTCAGCTTTGATATCATTAAACTGGTTACCTGTGTTATTCAGAATTGACTTAAAATACTGCTAATGGTTTACAAAGCCTTAAATAATCTCGCTCTGTCCTATATTTTGGAACGCCTGTCACCTTACACTCCAAATTGTAACCTTAGAACTTAGAACCTTAGAAAGTGGTGAGGCAGTCTTCTGTTGTTATTCACCTAAAATCTGGAATAGTTTATCAATAGAAAGGATAATATGGTGGAGCATTTTAAACAACTGCTAAAAATCCATTATTTTAACATGGCTTTCTCATAGCTACAATTTAGTGTATCCCTGTTAAGGTATATGTGCATTGAATTATCATTGTCATCAAGGCTTTGCGATCTGTACTAATCCCTACCATTCTCTGCTGTTCTTTTCCAGTTTTTTCTGTGGTGGGATTATGCACCACCACCACCTGATCAAGGCACAATGCAGTCCCTATATTGATGGATTGAAGACAGTACCCCAGATGTCCACATGACCATCATCATCGAATTCTTTCATGTGAAGCCTGACAACCATGAGGACTGATTTTGATCATTTATGTTAGGTAGAATGGCTAGTGTGGCCTGGGCAGTCTCTTGACCTTGGAACACCTACAGATTTTGTTTTTTTCTACAGCCCATGTGGAGTTTTTTTTTTTTTTTGGTTTGGTTTTTCTGTTCTGCTGGCCATCTGACCTTACTTTATTCTTTGTTACTTAGTATTGCCTATTTTATTTTTGTTTCATATAAACTTATCTTTCTTCATCTTGTAAAGCATTTTGAGCTACACCATTTGTATGGAAATGTTCTGTATAAATAATTGTTTTTGTCAAAGAATTTAAAAGGTTTCAGTAAAATTTGTCAAACACACAAGAATACAGAATGTTTTATGGGGTCTAATTTAAGTTGACCATGAGGCAAGAAAGCGAGTAAATAACAATCTTAAACCAGATCTACAACTTTAGAGTGGAAGAGAATACCTTAGAATGGAACAAATGATGCAACATCTGCCTTGCTTCCAACTCTGCTCTTCCAGTGCTGCCAGAAAAAAGGAAGATCAACACAGATCTGAACCACCACTCTGGAGGACACATTACTGTTCAAAGGAATGTTATTTAATTTAACTCAGTGTGTTTACTTCTTGGGCTTCTTCCTAAGCCAATTAAATATTTCTTCATTTTTTAACCTAAAAATTATGACATCTATTGTTTGTATAATTTCCAGTTTTACATTTACAGAGTTTTCTACTGTCTGAAGAATTTCTAACTGTGGTACACTACATCCCCACATACATACATTTTTTATTAGACACACAAGACCTGCACGTTCTGTTGATTGGGTGGAGCTGACATGTAGCACATTTTAAATTTAACCATATCAGCAACTGTGAGACAAGAAGGGCTGAGATTCACTGGCAAATGTGTGCTGAGCTTTTCACACCTACAGTGAGGATAAGATGGAGAGAAAAACCACATGGGCAGAAGAATGGCTGAGAATCAAATTGAGAATTCCAGTTGAAAAAATATGAAGAAGGCTTTGTGTTTCTCAGTGGCTTCAGAGATAACTAGTTAATTAAATGGTTAGTTAATTAGTTTCCCTTTCCACAAGTGTAAACTTGCTTAGATCCAGCAACATAAGACCACATTCCTACACACAATGCAGCAGTAAAATTCAAATAAGTGACATACATATATACATAAACTGAATTTGGCCTATTTAAAAGTTTTATTACCTTTGGTAAAAAACTATTTCTACCTTTATTTGTCTGACAGCAAGTATTGGCTCCCAGAAGGTAAGATTTGGAAACAATTATTTAAGCACTGTATGTTGTCCTTTACTATCTTATCTGTTTTTTTTTTTTTTTTGGTTATACAATTTTTGAAGGCCTATTTGCAGCTGATCACAGAGAGCTAACTCAAATTGGTTTTGTAACTTTGTTTTTATTAGTCTCTGACAGTCCCCCAAACCAGGCCAGGTATGAAAAAGTCAGTACTCTATTTGACATGTATAGACGTTATATAAGATGCTAACTGACATGTTAATTTTCCTCAGCCTTCTTAATAAGTAGCTGTGCTGTTGACATTTTTTGTAAATATTTTGCATGTTTCCATTCAAGTTCAAGCTATTATCTATTATGGTTCTCAGGTACTTAAAGCTAATAATTCTCTCAACTTGTTCTCCATTGAGTACTATTTGTTGTACTAGTTCAGCGTTCTTTTTAAAGTCAATGAGGAGCTCTTTTGTCTTCCTCACATTTAGTTGGAGATTCTGCTCCTGGCACCACCATTGCATCCTCTTAGCCTCTTTCTCAAAATGTGCCACATTGTTAGAGTTGTTGATTAATGCTTTATCATCTGCAACCTTGATAAACAATTGCTGTCAGGTCCTCTTAAGTTATTAGTATAGATAGAGCAGAGTGTATGTGCTCTCTATGTGGGAGAAACTGGAAAAACACTCCACTAAAGAATGAATTCACACAGGTTCCACGTTAAACCTGGGAATAGGGATGTGCCTGTAGGAGATCATTACTTCAACAACCATGGACACTGTGAAAAGGACTTTAAAGTCACAGTGCTTATCAGGTTTTCAAAACACAGCAAGACAGAAAAGAATGGGAAGTTAAACTCATGCTTAAATTTAACATATTACAACATGGTTTGAATAAAGACAAGAGTTTTATAACCAGATATGAGGATTGTTTACTGTACATCTCTCTGACTGACCCAGCAACCTGACTACAGATCCACATTGAATGGAAAAACTCATCAAAAACTTCAAAAGACTTTGTTGGACAGTCATCTTATCAAAAGATCTTGAGTATTCATTGTTCTCCTCTCTTGATAAATGAATTTTAGCCCTGAGATGTCTATTAATTTTTATGTTTCACCTAAAAGTTTTCCAAGGCTGTATCTGTATAAATACAGGCAATTCCAGTTTCTGTATTAGATCTTGCCTGAAGAAGGGGCCTGAGTTGCCATGAAAACTTGCATATTGTAATCTTTTTAGTTAGCCAATAAAATGTATAATTTTTCTTGACTTCTTATTGCCTTCATAATGGCTAACACAGTACAACACCCTACTACTATATAAACTAACATAAACAGTGAGAAATATACTTATCCAAGCAATAGAAAAGATATTTCACGTATACTATATGGAGACAAGTATGTAGATACCCCTTAAAATTGTTGAGTTTGGGATTTGATCTCGTCCGTTATGGTGAACTGTTGAAATATAATTATCAACCTTAACGAATTGCTAATTGTTAAGGAGAAAGTCAATAGTGCATAGGGTGAAATAGGAGTTCACCTGTAGCTCCAATAATTTACTTGAATGGCTATCAGGCTTCATGCAATTTAAAGCTGAAGTAAATCTCGTAAACAGTACTCTCACAAAGGAGTGTGGTTTCTTCAAATGTGTATACTGTAACTGGTATGAAGAACAGTCATAACTGCATTCTCTACTAGGTGGTTCTGTCTGTATATAAACTGCTATTGACCCAAAGAGCAGCAAACCTGTAAAATAAGGTGAACAAAAACAAGGCCCTCCAGTCATTTTGCCAAGAGTGATGTAAGAGCTATTGGATGATAATCATTTAATTCAACTAGACAGTTATTTTTTGGGATTGGACAAATTTTAGAGCCCTTCCACAGCTTTGGCACACCATTCCCTTTAAGGGAGTGATTGAAAAGCTAACACAAGATTCCTGAGAGCTCTCCACAGAATTCCTTAAGGATCATTTCCTTAATCAGATCACTTCCTTGAGCTTTATATGGCTTTGCTTTCCTCAGAACTTCTCTCACCTCCCCTTCAGTGACAGGAACTGGGCCACTGCTTTCTGGGAGTTGTAATTACAAATTCTTAATAAAGTCATAATCAATTGTCAAGCTTGTGTTATCAAACCGGCAGTATAATTTATTTATTTCTTTAACAGATTTAGTTTCATCTGTTTTATTTAACTCTATTTTCTGCTAATTCTGTTTGTTTCCTGTTAAAACAGACTCTCTAAGCCAGTGTCAGAAATCTTTCCATTGTAAAACACTCTTTGTATTCTGTTCTTATAGCCATTTCTAGCTATCTGTTTCTTAAGAGTTACTGTATTTGTATTTGCATTTGCTTATGTTTCCCAAAGAAAATGCTTTACATTTTGCCTGAATTGTGTTTTATTTATTTTGTAAACCATAGTTTATCATTTGGATAAACCAGCCATTCTGACCAAACATGAACTTGTTTAACTACATGTTTTCTTGTTTCAGTTTCAGTTTGTAAACAACAATTTAACTAGTTTTTAATCTTTTTAACCTGTTTTTATTTACCCTTTCAAATATGTGATGCAATGTATGCTGTTTTATCATGTAATCAGATCACTTGTGACATGCACCTAACACAAACGGTACCAATTAACCACTTCAATTCTTTTCCTAATGAAGGATTAGAAGAAATGTCAGAACCAGCTATACAACTGTAATTTGTAGCCTCTTACTGTCGATATTGTCCCCTGCATATTCAACCCTGGAGACCCCCATCAGCAGGTTGCATTGCTGAGTGGGGCTGTCTTTTAGTTTCACTCCTTTACTTCAAGCCAGTTCATCATCAATTGAGGACTTCCCAAATACATTGTTTTGAGCCCTAAATGGCATACCACTACACAAGGAATGATCAATCATAGCACTTGCCTGTCAAGAAATGATAAAAGAGAAGCTGGCTTTGACTTAAAATTTTTTACTTTCATCAAAACCAATTGCTGCAAGTGTATGCAAAACAAAGAATTCTACAACCTGGATGAGTTCATGTAGTCTCCATAACATCAAAGTTACACAGTTACTGTATATCATTACTGTACTGTATATCATTAAATTAAACAAAAAAAATTCTTGCCAGAGGCATTGCTTCTTGTAAAGTGTCTAATAGCCAATCCCTATTTAAATGTCCATATTTGCAGCTGAAATGAGCTCTTTAAAAACGTATGTCAGAAAGAAAACTCAAAACATGGCAAATGAATGGAATTTCTTTTGATAATAAATTTAATAAAAGGCAATCATGCTCTTCTGAACCAAAGTGAGCACCTGGCCTTTTTTTTCTAGCAGACCAGACACTTTCTCAAAACAATGCAAATGGTACTATTTCATTAACACACATCCTCTAGGTCATGGGAATCAAAAGCTACTGATACATGCAAACAGACTGGCAATACAAAACATTCTAAGGTCTTTCTTTACTTTCTACCTATGTAAAATACTCTAAATTTAATATTGTCTTTCAACTTTCCTAGAATACATTGCACTTATGTTTAGAATGACAAGACTTTCAAGCTAAGGCTTGTTAACTGAAATCTGTCAGTCAGAAAGGTTAATACATCTCACACAGACTTGTTTCCCTTTTTTATATTTTCTTTTTAAATTGCCGCTTTCAGGCTGAGGCTTAAAGTGTCTGGGTGTACAGTAGTCAGGGGATAGAAAGACAGAGAGAGAGAATTATATTCAACAGTGCACTTATCAGGTGGTAACACATATAAATCCAATGATGTGGCCAATCGAGCTGGGTAATGTGATTGTTCATTAAGAGCTAGACATACCATGCACTTGCAATGCCTAGCCATAGTGCTTACAATCATGATGGATGTGGTCAGGTCTGCTACCCCATGAACAGGAAGCATTGGCACATCATTACATCCTATTTTGGGAGGTTGCCCAGTCTTTACTGATTGTGATGTACAATCTTTTAGCCATGTGGTTTTGTTGTTCCTCAGATCAACAAGGGATAGCTTTTTAAAAGTTGTTTCCAGGAAACATTTTATTGTCACCCTTGCCTGAGATGATGTACAAGGATTAGCCTATACAGTTTTATTTCATTGTGTTCTTTGTTAACTTATAGCAACACTGAGGATTTGTTTACTGACTACAGCATAGTATTTAATTCAAGAAATGTTTTGTTTACGGTAAAGGGATTATGTAATATCCATTTTATGTCAGGGTGCAACTTTAGTAAAATGTGTTGTGCTTTAAGAATCCCATATTTCATCTGTAACAGTGTAATGTGTAATATGAAAAAAAAATTTGCTAATAATTTTCTAATGGTGAAATGTGCAATGAAATCAGTAACAGCCATAGCATTGCACTTCAGGAACATCATAATAATGAAACACTTGGTGAACACTGTACTGAAATCTAACAGAATGATTGTTGAATTGTTGCAGTGTTGTTAAAAGCATGAGTTAAAGCTGTTTCTCTGCTGGGACTGAAGTGCAATTCAAAATGAGATATATTTTGAGTAAGAAAACTAATCAGTACTTGCATCTGAACAGCATTATTATTTAATCCCACCTTAATTGAAATACACAAAATGCAGTACATCCAAAGAATATGTATCAGGAGTATAAGTAAATGTTGCAAAACCTCTGAAATTAGAAATGCACCTCTAGTTCAGATCATGAAGTCATGAATATAGTAGTAGTAAACTAAAGGTGTAGGTTTCATTTAATGTCATTACTAATTAAACAATATCTTGAAAAATACACAAACAAAAACAACCTCACAACAAAATGAACAAAAACGAACCAGCTAAAAAGGGCAACCGTAAGATGTTCAATTAGATAAAAAGCTGAAAAAAGTTTGAGAGAGCCCTGTTCTCCAACTTTCCTTTATGTCAAAAAGGTTCTGGGGCTTTGCCATTAGCTCTTCCTTGTTTTTGCTGCTTTCCCCATGGCCTTTTACTGTATACAGTATATGTTGTCTATTGTTATGCAACCTTTATGATTAAAGCTCATATACCAGTGCAATATGTATATGGAAAGTGTAATTTGTATATATTTGTAATGCATTCATTACTATTATTTTCTTGTTTTTTAATTCTTATGCCTCACACTAGAAGTCGACAGCACCTTCAATTTTGTTGTTCCTTTGTAAAAGTGACAATGATAATAAAGATTATCTTATCTTAGCTTATCTTATATTAATTTACCTTTTGTTTTAATTTTTTTTAAAGAACTCTTGTTGTACTCTGTCTCTTTGAGTAACTTATGCAGTAGTCATCAAACAATTCATAAGGGTATGATGTTCTAATTAATAAAAAAACCCTCATCCATCTCTCCTACTATTTTAGCCAAGTCCATCAAAAAGAGAGTTGGAGTCTATCCTGTCTGTCCCGGATGAGAGTTTATTACAGGGCATAACCATACTTACTCATGCACGCAGGGGCGATATACAGTTGAGTAAAAAATAAATTCAATCAAATTGCAGATAGGATTAAATGCAGCATACTGTAACTTTGTAAATATGTTATTATGCCAAAATAATATAAAATTTTATACAGCAGTAAGATTCTGAATTCATAGGCCACTGTGCTTTTTAATAGTGTGGCTCTTCAAAAATGTCTGAAAAAAATAAGCTTTGGCAACAGTTATAGAATTTGTACTGAAATCTCACTAAAATACTGTAGGATTTGTGTTTTGCTACAAGTGTCACAGTATCAGGAACAGAAGTTTTTACAACAGCGGATATTCACTTCAATCCTCATGTAAATATACAGTTTTGCTGCTATGTTAGCATACACAAGCACAGGTATAATAGTTATGCCAATACCACAGGCCATAGGATAATTATAAAATTAATTCAGTTCAAATCTCTATATCGAAAGCCTTTTGGAATCAATATTTTTATGACTTACAACAGAACAGAAGTTCAGAAAATCTATTAATTAGAAATAAGAATTCTCAGCAAAGTAAGCCATGCGTACTTGTTACATCCTACTGAGGCTCCCAATAACTTGATTGCCTGTCAAATTACAGATGCAGAAAGCTTTGCTTGTTCTCTGCACACAATTAAAAAACACTCAGATCTGATTTCTTGCCATCTTTTATCGCTTTCAGCTTACCTATAACAAGAGAGCATGAGAAGATTTAAAAACACCTTGAACAGTGCATTATTGTGGCTGCCCTGTGGCTTTACATTGTGAATGTATTATTTATTCTGTTCTATCTACTGATAACATGTGGTACGGATTTGAGTCTATGTCATCAGCTGTCTTGTTGCTTAACTTGACAGATACTGCTGCCGCTATTATTATCTCTCTGTAAAAGTAGACTGGATGTATAATATGCTCCTAGATTAAAAGTGCTATTTCAGGGTTGTTTTTTAAGAAATAGTACATTATTGAACCTACAGTACAGTTCACCACTTGTATATCTAGTTCTGACCATAAAGGTACTCTTTATACATTTAAATTATAAAACCATTAACAAAAATCAGAAACTTACACACGCTTTAAGTTTTTAAGTGTAATACCTGGGGTAAATATTTTGTGACCCTCAATTCCAGAAATTATATCAAGCAGACTGCAAATCAAAAAAATGAGTCCACCATACCAAAGTATAGTTGACCATAACAAAGTATAAAAATGAGAGGAAAAGAATATATTTATAGAAATAATTGGTAACTTAAGGTACAGGGTAATAATAAGGACAATATGATTAATCCTCTCTGTGCCATATAAACAAGAGAATAAACCCTGATTATGTTTTAGGTTGTCTAGCACACTTTTACACCTCTGTCTTGTAAATGACTCCTTTATATTTCACTTTTCTGGTCTCAAGTATTCCACACAGTTTCAAAAATATCTAATGTTTTCCTGACTCAAAGTTCACCATATTGTTGGCCAGAAGGGATGTTTAATCACCAGTAAGGTACTACTCTTGGGGAAGGCCCTGAGATCATTTCCAAGGTCAGGAATGATGGGCCATCCTCCTAAAACTCCTTTAACAGACCAAGATATCCCTGTTATTCTGATCCCACATCTAATTTAAATAAATAGGCATACCGTCAAAGTCACCTGTATTTTCAGTAAACGAGACGGAACCCTTATATGATGCATTGGGCCTCCCTGCTGTTACCTAACAAACTGATTTATACTGTATAGATGTTGTGGTACCCGGATGGGGGTGGTACCCAGCCGGGACGCTCGAGAAGACCAGAGGAGGGCTTGTGTCCTGGGGACCACAGGTACAGAGCTGGGAAGCCCGACCCTGTAGGGGCCCATGGTCACCGCCAGGGGGACCCCAATACCTGGAGGACCATGGACCTCAGCACTTCCGCCACACCAAGAAGTGCTGGGGGGAAGAGGAACAGGGACACCCGGAGTGCTTCCTGTGATACAGCCGGCACTCCCGCCACACTGGGGCGTGTCAGTGGGAGATTGCCAGGGACGCACTTGGAGCACATAAGGGTGCTTATTTAAAGGGGCTGCCTCCCTTCAGAGAATGACTTGAGTCAGGAGTGAAGTGGACGAGGTTTATGGAGGGGAGAAGGAGGCGGTCTGAAGAGAAGAGAAAGAAGGCATTGTTGATTGGCCTGGACTGTGGGGTATTGGGGTCTGAGTGAGTAATCATTGTGTAATGGTGTACCTCAATAAACGTGTGTGGGGTAATTTAAATGTGTCTGTCTGTCTGTGTCCGGGTCAAGTTCCACAATGTCCAAGGAATAATTATCTCCCAGTATGGAACCACAGAGCTGTGTGGCTTGTTGATATACTACTACTGCAAATATATTTGTCACCAAGGCATCTTATAATCCAGCTGATGCCTTTTAATACTGTCCTTGCAATAACTTGTCCTTAGCAGAACCACCTCCTTAAAAACAGCCTACATGTGCAAACAGTTGGATTATAACTGCTTTATGTAGGAAATGCATATTGTGTGTGTGTACACATATACAGTAATCCCTCGCCATATTGCGCTTCAACTTTCACGGCTTCACTCTATCATGGATTTTATATGTAAGCATATTTAAATATATGGATTTTTTGCTGGTTCGTGGGTTTCAGTGGACAATGGGTCTTTTAATTTCTGGTACATGCTTCCTCAGTTGGTTTGCCCAGTTGATTTCATACAAGGGACATGATTGGGGGATGGCTGAGAAGCTACCCAATCAGAGCACGTATTACGTATTAAATAAAACTCCTCAAATATATTGTGAGCAAGGGGGCTGTTCACACCCCTAGAGGATACGGACGCTCCTCAAAAAACACTGAAAGACTACCTTCACATTGCTCCCTTCCTTGCTGGGCTTACTTGTGGCTGCTTTTTTGCACGATATGCTTCCCACACGGTGCTTTGCATACTTAAAAGCCCAAACAGCACCTATTGATTTTTGATTGTTTGCTTTTCTCTCTCTCTCTCGCTCTGACATTCTCTGCTCCTGACGGAGAGGGTGTGAGCAGGGGGGCTGTTTGCACCCCTAGAGGGTATGAACGCTCATCTAAAAAATGATGAAAGACTACCTTCATATTGCTCCCTTCCTTGCTGGGCCAACTTGCGGCTGCTTTGTTAAGCGATATGCTTCCCGCACGGTGCTCGAACAGCACCTATGGGTTTTTGATTGTTTGCTTTTCTTTTTCTCTCTCTCTCTGACATTCATACTTAAAAGCCCAAACAGCACCTATTGATTTTTGATTGTTTGCTTTTCTCTCTCTCTCTCTCTCTCTCTGACATTCTCTGCTCCTGACATGCACTCCTTTGAAGAGGAAGATATGGTTGCATTCTTTTAACTGTGAGACTGAATTGTCATCTCTGTCTTGTCATGCAGCACATTTAAACTTTTGAAAAAAAGACAAATGCTTGTTTGCAGTGTTTGAATAAAGTTCCTGTCTCTCTACAACCTCCTGTGTTTCTGTGCAAATCTGTGACCCAAGTGTGACAATATAAAAATAACCATATAAACATATGGTTTTTACTTTGCGGATTTTCACCTTTTGCGGGCGGCTCTGGAACACAACCCCGCGATGGAGGAGGGATCACTGTATAAAAATTAAAGGAACACTTTCAAAACAAATCAGATCTCAATGGGAAAAAATCATGCTGGAGATCTATACTGGTATGGACTGGGTAATATGTTAGGAACGAAAGGATGACACATCATTTGAAGGAAAAGAAAATTACAACCTACGCAGGGCTGAATTCAAGGACACCCTGAAAATCAAAGTGAAAAAAAGGCAGGCTAGTCCATTTTGCCAAAATTTTATTGCAGTAACTCCAGTTGTACTCAGTAGTTTCTATGAACCCCACGTGCTTGTATGCATGCCTGACAATGTCGGGGTATGCTCCTAATGAGACAATGGATGGTGTCCTGGGGGATCTCCTCCCAGATCTGGACCAGGGCATCACTGAGCTCCTGGACAGTCTGAGGTGCAACCTGGTGGCGTCAGATGGACCAAAACATAATGTCCCAGAGGTGTTTTATTGGATTTAGCTCAGGCAAGTGTGGGGGCCAGTCAATGGTATCAATTCCTTCATCCTCCAGGAACTGCCTGCATACTCTCACCACATGAGGCCAGCCATTGTCGTGCACCAGAAGGAACCCAGGACCCACTGCACCAGCATAGTGTCTGACAATGGGTCTAAGGGTTTCATCCTGATATCTAATGGCAGCCAGGGTGCAATTGTCTAGCCTGTAGAGGCCTGTGCATCCCTACATGGATATGCCTCCCCAGGCTAGTTATACTAGTTATGGAACACATCCCCCCTCCCACCAAACCAATCTCCTAGCTTAAGTGGTTGGCCACAAATAAGGAGACAAACCCTCATGTGGCCTAGAGGTTGGTTTCTGGACTTTCAACCTTATTGGTTTAAGGTAATACATAGCAAGGGCTCTCTTCACTTCAACACTGATGCCCTCTCCCGAATTTATACTCTCTGCTTACCCTTGTGGGCTTCAGCAGGGGGAGTAGGTTAGGGGGCATATCACATGTGCACAAATTGGTAGTTTTATCCATTTCCATCATGTGGGGTATTTAAGGAGCTATAACTTCTGAAGTTGGCATTCACTAAAGAACTCATATTGAACGACAGAGTTCCACAGAGGAGAGCGATTCTATCAAAAGACAGAATTAAGTGTGGCACTGTCAATAACAATTGTTTCATTTGTTTCCTTAGAAAGGAGGAAAAGAAAAACCCAGAGGACCACTAAGGTAATTTCTGGTACCCTCAAAGCTCCCGACAGCAGAGATATTTAAACTGAATAACAATTGGGTTATGAGATGATCATTTTGAGAATTTATGTCTCTTAGAAATATTTTTTCTATGCACAAGTATAAGTGGGAATGTATGTTTCTTTGGCACATTTCTGTGTAGCTACTTTTGCAGTATAGTGATTACATGAAATTAGTAATTAGTTAGTTCAAAATGCTGCAACGTTATTTTGGGTTTTTTTTTGGGATATGAGTACCATCATGTTTTCATTCCTGTTACTGGTTCACTGCTCCAGGTTGCCAAGAAATGTGGTTTCAGAAGGCACAGTGTCCTAAGTCATCAGCATGATCCTTTAGATACCAGAGCGACAATTAATTTGTATCCATGATTAAGACAGAAAACTCAAATGTATGTAGTAGGAATTACTTTCTCGAATTTCTGATTTCTAAAATTTACATTTTTTGACTTTGATTTCTGATTAGTGATTAGGCTTTGGTTTTGACAAAAGGTTTTGTCATCATGGTTTTGACTTGTTTCTGGTATTGACAAAGTTTCGTCTCCTGGTCCTCTTCCAGACTTAGGGCAGAATAAACTGGAAGTCGGCATTAAGACTTGGATCAGCTTAAGAAAGGATTGGAGCTCCGTACCTCTGAGAAACTTTCATCTTTAAAACAGCAACTGGAAAGTGTTTTGTTTTGACAAAATTGTGCCTGAACTTCATCCTTTGGACATTAGAATTAGAATATGTGAGTCACTGTCTTGCACCCTAAAACATGAGGTTGAGTCTCAGTAATTTAGCAAAACCAGCTTTATTCAACTTGAAACAGGAACAGCAGGGTTATTTATTGCAGTGGGAGCTACCCGTCTCCTATACACAAGACAGAGCAAACGAGCATAGTCGGAGCCAAGTCAGTAGCCAAGTTATACTGTTCCCTGCACTTACAATGTCCCTTGCATCACCCATTGGCAACAGGCGCTTAAAGCTCACTCTTGATTGGCTCGTAGTTGTTTCCGCTGCGCTCTGCTGCTGTGCTGCAAACCTGTGGTTGCCTCTGCAACAGACAAGCAGTCCTCCACAGATGCGGCAGGTGGGGGGGTCTTAAAAGAGTCCAGAAACTTCATATCCCCCACCCCCCTTATCTTTGTCCAAACCGTGTGGCAAAACGACCATCCAAGCTGGGCTCGGCCAGGCGGGAGAGAATGTCAGCATTGGTGTGTGCAGCCCCAGGACAGTGGCGAACATCAAAAGCGAAAGCCTGTAAGCTAATAGACCACCGAGTGAGCCAGGTGTTAGTATTCTTCTGTTTGTATAGTTACTGAAGTGGGACGTGGTCAATCACCAGGATAAAACGCTGTCCCCAGAGGTAGTAACAGAGGGCATACACCCCCCCCCCCCTCACTTAATCGCCAAGCACTCCTTTTCAGTAATCCTCCACAGACACAACAGGCGTGCTTTGGCATGCCATCCCGTTGAGAGGGATCCTAAAACAGTTCAGAAACCACACTATATATATAGTATATAAAGATTGCTGAAGATAATAAAGAATAAATGCAAGATAAATGACCACAAGCAGATGACAGAATATGCATATAAAATACTCAGTACTTCTCAGTGCATGAAGCATGGTGACTTCAACATACAAATTCTAAAAGTAACAAAGAGTTTACTGCTGCTATTTAATGTAATACACTTACAAACAATTGCTATTTTCAGTTTTATGTACAGTACTGTTACAGTGATGTCATGCTTCTCCACATGCATAAACTATCCATATATTTATTATAAAACCTGCTTAATCTGTCTGTGCAGTCATAAATCCATGTATTTTTTTTTCAAACAGATTAAACTAAACTGAACAGTGAAGATAGATAGATAGATAGATAGATAGATAGATAGATAGATAGATAGATAGATAGATAGATAGATAGATAGATAGATAGATAGATAGATAGATAGATAGATAGATAGATAGATAGATAGATAGATTCTAATTTGTAGCATTCTCCTGGATGATGCAACAGCAGCCATTTTTGTGCCAGTACGCTCACCACACTTTAGTTGTTAGTTGATGAAGGGGTGAGAGATAGTTAGGCAATTAGAGACAGAGGATGATTAAGGGGCAAGAATGACTATGCTGCGGTGGGCAATTTAACCAGGACATTGGGATACACCCTACACTTTATGAAGGATGCCCAAGGATCTTTCATGCCTACAGAGAGTCAAAGCCTTTCCCTGGATACTTTTTACTACTTTTTACTACTTGGACATGGATTTTTACATGCCGAGACTCTTCTATTCAGGTAGTCAACTTCAAGCGCTGAGAAAAAATGCCCGCGCCGGTGTGGTTCCCTATTTACTTGACGAGGTAAGAAGGCCGTATCGTGGCAGCAGAGCCGGAGCTAAGCTAAAGGCTAAGCATCTTGAGAGAAAGTGGTGATACAAGACTTCGGTGCCTTCTGTGATCCTGGGAAATGTGAACTCACTACCAGATAAGATCGACGAACTGGCTGCGCTGGTGAAAAATGTCAGGACCTACAGAGAGTGCAGTTTGTTGTGCTTTTGAGAAATGTGGCTAACAACTAGCATCCCAGATGCTAACATGGAGCTACCTGGGTTTAGCACAGTTAGAGCGGATACCTGCGGGAAGCAGAAAGGAGGAAGACTCGCGCTCTATGTGAATACAAGGTGGTGCAACTCTGGACATGTACATGTCAAAATCTTCACTTGCTGCAGGGACATCGAACTGTTGGCCATATGTCTGCATCCCTATTACTTGCCCAGAGAGTTTGGACACGTCGTTGTTGTTATTGTTTACATCCTTCCTCGGGCGAATGTGGAGATAGCGGGTGACATCATTCATTCCGCTGTTGCTAAATTACAAACACAGCACCCTGAGGCGCTTGTGCTAATCGCTGGAGATTTTAACCATGTGACGCCGGACAAAGTATTATGTGCCTTCTCCCAGTATGTGGATTGTAACACCTGGGGAAATAGGACTATTGACCTACTGTATTCAAACGTTAAAGACACATACAGCGCCACCCCGCTGCCTGCGCTTGGGAAAGCAGATCATAACTTGGTTCTGCTTCAGCCTCACTACAAACCAAGAGTGAGGGAGCTACCTACAACCACACACTCATTCAGGAAGTGGTCCCCTGAGGCAGAGCAAGATCTGAGAGACTGCTTTGGAACTACGGACTGGGATATCCTGCAGGGATCACATAGTGAGAACATTGAGGAAGTTGTTGACTGCACTACTGACTACATCAACTTCTGTGTGGACATTGTAGTTCCAGTAAGAACAGTACGCTGCTATGCTAACAACAAGCCATGGATTACAAGTGACATCAAGGGCCTTTTGAACCAGAAGAAAAGGGATTTTAAAGGCAGTGATCAGCATGAGCTCAAGCGTGTGCAGAAGGAACTCTGAGTCCAGCTCAGGGCGGCGAAACAGCAGTACAGGAGAAAGCTGGAGCAGAAGTTGCAGAACAACAGCATGAAGGAAGTGTGGGACGGGATGAAAATCATCACTGGCTGCAGCTCGAAGCGGGGTGCCACCATCGAGAGAGATGTGGAGAGAGCAAACCAGATGAACAACTTCTTTAACAAGTATGACCACCCTAACCCACTCTCACCTCGGAGTACTGGACCCTGCACCCATCCTTCTGCTGATACCAGCATAGGAGAGAGTTTCCTCCCACCCACAATTACAGTAGCCCAGGTAAGCAGAGAGCTGAGGAGACTTTGTGCCAGAAAAGCAGCGGGTCCAGATGGAGTATCGCCCCGACTGCTGAAGGCCTCTGTGCTGGAGCTGGGGAGTCCTCTACAGCGCATCTTTAACCTGAGCATGGAACAGGGGAGAGTCCCCAGGCTTTGGAAAACATCTTGCATCACCCCAGTCCCAAAGGTATCACTTGCTGGTGAGCTGAATGACTTCTGGCCTGTCGCTCTGACGTCACATGTGATGAAGACCATGGAGCGGCTGCACCACATGAGGCCACACTTCCACCACGCCCTCGACCCTCTGCAGTTCGCATATCAGGAGAAGGTGGGAGCGGAGGATGCCATCATCTATATGCTACACCGATCCCTCTCCCACTTGGACAGAGGCAGTGGTGCTGTAACAATTATGTTTCTGGACTTCTCTAGCGCCTTCAGCACCATCCAGCCTCTGCTCCTTAGGGACAAGCTGACAGAGATGGGAGTAGATTCATACCTGCTGGCATGGATCATGGACTATCTTACAGACAGACCTCAATATGTGCGTCTCGGGAACTACAGGTCAGACATTGTGGTCAGCAACACAGGAGCGCCGCAGGGGACTGTACTTTCTCCAGTCCTGTTCAGCCTATATACATCGGACTTCCAATACAACTCGGAAGTCCTGCCATGTGCAAAGGTTCGCTGACGACACTGCTATCGTGGGCTGTAACAGGAGTGGGAAGGAGGAGGAGTATAGGAACCTAATCAAGGACTTTGTTAAATGGTGCAACTCAAACCACTTACACCTGAACAACAGCAAAACCAAGGAGCTGGTGGTAGATTTTAGGAGGCCCAGGCCCCTCCTGGACCCCGTGATTATCAGAGGTGACTGTGTGTAGAGGGTGCAGACCTATAAATACCTGGGAGTGCAGCTGGATGATAAATTGGACTGGAGTGTCAATACTGATGCTCTGTGCAAGAGAGGACAGAGCCGACTATACTTCCTTAGAAGGCTGGCGTCCTTCAACATCTGCAATAAGATGCTGCAGATGTTCTATCAGACGGTTGTGGCGAGTGCCCTCTTCTACACAGTGGTGTGCCGGGGAGGCAGCATAAAGAAGGACTCCTCACACCTGGACAAATTGGTGAGGAAGGCAGGCTCTATTGTAGGCACGGAGCTGGACAGTTTGACATCCGTGGCAGAGCGACGGGCGCTAAGCAGGCTCCTGTCAATAATGGAGAATCCACTGCATCCACTAAACAGTATCATTTCCAGACAGAGGAGCAGCTTCAGCGACAGACTGCTGTCACTGTCCTTCTCCACTGACAGACCGAGGAGATTGTTCCTCCCCCACACTATGCTACTCTAAAACTCCACCCGGGGGGGTGGTAAACGTTAACATTATACAAAGTTATTGTCCGTTATACCTGCATTTTTATCACTCTTTAATTTATTGTTTTTTATCAGTATGCTGCTGCTGGAGTATGTGAATTTCCCCTTGGGATTAATAAAGTATCTATCTATCTATCTATCTATCTATCTATCTATCTATCTATCTATCTATCTATCTATCTATTGTGACAGATTTAGGGTCCCCGTGACCCCTTGAACCCTCAGACCACACGTCAGACACCAGGTAAAAGTCCAAATATTATATTTATTTAGACAAAACGTGCACAAAGCACCCTCTTTTCCACAATATTCAAATAAATACACAATAAACAATCACTAATCAATAACAATAAACCTCCTCACTCCGAGACGCGTTGCCACCCTTCCACCCAGCTCAGCTCAGCGTCTGGGATTTCCCATCGTCCTTTTATATTCCCTGACCCGGAAGTGGTTCCAACTCTACAGTCCATGTGATTCCTTATCACTTCCAGGTCAGATAAAAAGCCCTTTTCTTCATCCTGGAAGCACGTCATTTCCTTTGTCGCCTTGCCTACAACGTACTTCCGGGTTATAGGGCACAAACAACTCTCTGGGCCTCCCTGCAGCGTCATCTGTTGGCTCCTGTGGTATCCAGCACGGCTGTAAAGGAAAATTCCATCGTCCACGATTCCCTGCTGGTATTCGTGGCACTTCCATGCCACAGGGAGAGCTCCGTCTGGTGGCCTGGGGGTGTTGGCCGGGGTGACAGGCCGGCCATATCCCACAGTACCCCCCCCCCAGCGAAAAACCGTGGTTTGGAGCGACCAGCCCCGCGAGGGTCGTCGTCCTCCTCCATGAGGGTCCATCGGTCGGGCATTGGCCAGGTTGGTGACACTTTCGTGAGAACCTAGGAGGAACTTTATAGAAATGAGTACTTAGTCCCTCTGTCCTCCTAGGACAACATCGCCATTTGTGGCCCGGCCTGTGGCATTCATAGCACAGCCGTGGGTCCCCCATTTGTATCCCTCGACGAAATCGAAAACACTTTGGCAAGTCTGGCTCCGCCCCTGTTTCCACTGAGGAGGGTTTGACAGCCGCCCTAAAGCTCTCAGCCCCTTTTCAAGTCTGTTAGGAGACCCCCGCTTTAATTTCGGGATCTCCTGTTTGACCTGGGGCTTGTTGACAGTTTGGGTCTCTCTATTAGCAAAAGAGAGGCCTTTCACTGTCTGAACACCCTTTGATTTTTTTATTGGAAGGAGGCGGCGTCTTCAGCACCGTATCGCTCCAGGAGACAGCATTTTCCAGCTGCTCTGGGTCGATCGGTGCTTGCCCCGCCCCTTCTGTCATTATCCCACACTCTTTTGTAGGACTCGCAGTGGTTTGGCACCTGCTACTTATCAAACGCGGGCCCATTTCACACTGCGTCCCTATATGTTGTACGGTACCGGTATTACCTACCTGTACCGCCAAATTATATAACACGGGATGCTCACGACCCAGCCGCTACAGGTATTCTTCAACCTTCTTTACTGGCGCTTCGGCCGTCGCTCCCAAGTCTCTGACGATCTTCTGTATTTCCGTCAGCACCTGAAAAATACTACGTACGGGCTCTATTAATTTTTCGAGCTCCCGTACGTCAAGAAATTTATTTAATTCAGCCGAAGGCAGGTTCACTTCCGCATTTTCCTTACCTGCCGGCCAGGAGCCAATGAGCACATCCGCTGTCGGCACGTGCTCTGACGGGCTTCGCGGAGGCTTCTGGGATTTGGAGTTCTCCTGGGAGGACCAGGTCTTCATCTTTGGCCGAGTGCGATCCGCTTGTCTCAATTTATTGGCAAACTAATCAGCCATTTCCCAGCTCTCCTTACCTTTTTGTGGGTCGAGCGGCGCTTCGCTCGCCTCCCCCTTCCCCTTCAAACAGGCCAAGCCCGACTTCTTGCGGGTGAAGTCAAAAACATCAGGACGCGTACCGTCTGCTTCCCCCACTCTTTCAGGGGTGGTCACGTGTCCTTCGCTAGCACCCGACATGCGGAAGTCCTTTGTTTATTTTCAGGCCGTGACGAGCGTACACCACCATCTTCAGAATGTTTTCCTGCCTTCCGCAGAGTCTCCGGATGGACATTTGGGAGGTATGTGCATGAGACAAAATGGGTTATTTTAAAAAAGTTTTCAAATGCTTCCCCGGCACATACCTCTTTGAAGTTGTCCTCCTCTGGATGTCTCTCCCGAGACACGTAACCGCTCCATGGCTCGTCGTGAGCATAGGCCATATTAAACACAGGACCTCCACTTGGGCTTCCCCATGACGTTCTTGGAAACAGAAGGTTTTGGCAACGTTGCAGTGTGTCTGAACATTGTCTTCTCAGGGTTCTGTCCACAGTAAATTTTTTAAACACAGGTCCTCTGCCAAACTGATGGCCAGAGAATCCTGCCGAGACTACGCCAACTGTGACAGATTTAGGGTCCCCGTGACCCCTTGAACCCTCAGACTACACGTCAGACACCAGGTAAAAGTCCAAATATTATATTTATTTAGACAAAACGAGCACAAAGCACCCTCTTCTCCACAATATTCAAATAAATACACAATAAACAATCACTGATCAATAACAATAATCCTCCTCACTCCCAGACGCGTTGCCACCCTTCCACCCAGCTCAGCTCAGCGTCTGGGATTTCCCATCGTCCTTTTATATTTCCTGACCCGATAGTGGTTCCAACCCTACAGTCCATGTGATTCCTTATCACTTCCGGGTTAGATAAAAAGTCCTTTTCTTCATCCTGGACGCACATCATTTCCTTTGTTGCCTTGCCTAAGATGTACTTCCAGGTTATACGGCACAAACAACTCTCTGGGCCTCCCTGCAGTGTCATCTGTTGGCCCCTGCGGTATCCAGCAGGGCTGTAAAGGAAAACTCCATCGTCCATGATTCCCTGCTGGTATTCGGGGCACTTCCATGCCGCAGGGAGAGCTCCATCTGGCGGCCTGGGGGTGTTGGCCGGGATGACAGGCCGGCCATATCCCAGTCTGTCTGTCTGTCTGTCTGTCTGTCTGTCTGTCTGTCTGTCTAGATAGATAGATAGATAGATAGATAGATAGATAGATAGATAGATAGATAGATAGATAGATAGATAGATAGATAGATAGATAGATAGATAGATACTTTATTAATCCCAAGGGGAAATTCACATACTCCAGCAGCAGCATACTGATACAAAAAACAATATTAAATTAAAGATTGATAATAATGCAGATAAAAACAGACAATAACTTTGTATAATGTTAATGTTTAACCCCCCTGGGTGGAACTGAAGAGTCGCATAGTTTGGGGGAGGAACGATCTTCTCAGTCTGTCAGTGGAGCAGGACAGTGACAGCAGTCTGTCGCTGAAGCTGCTCCTCTGTCTGGAGATGACACTGTTTAGTGGATGTAGTGGATTCTCCATAATTGATAGGAGCCTGCTTAGCGCCCGTCGATCTACCACAGATGTCAAACTGTCCAGCTCCATGCCAACAATAGAGCCTGCCTTCCTCACCAGTTTGTCCAGACGTGAGGCATCTTTCTTCTTAATACTGCTTCCCCAGCACACCGCCGCGTAGAAGAGGGCGCTCGCCACAACCATCTGATAGAACATCTTCAGCATCTTATTGCAGATGTTGAAGGATGCCAGCCTTCTAAGGAAGTATAACCGGCTCTGTCCTTTCTTACACAGAGCATCAGTATTGGCAGTCCAGTATAATTTATCATCCAGCTGCACTCCCAGGTATTTATAGGTCTGCATCATCAGCACACAGTCACCTCTGATGATCACGGGGTCCATGAGGGGTCTGGGCCTCCTAAAATCCACCACCACCTCTTTGGTTTTGCTGGTGTTCAGGTGCAGGTGGTTTGAGTCACACCATTTAACAAAGTCATTGATTAGGTCCCTATACTCCTCCTCCTGCCCACTCCTGATGCAGCCCACGATAGCAGTGTCATCAGCGAACTTTTGCACGTGGCAGGATTCCGAGTTGTATTGGAAGTCCGATGTATATAGGTTGAACAGGACCGGAGAAAGTACAGTCCCCTGTGGCGCTCCTGTGTTGCTGACCACAATGTCAGACGTGCAGTTCCCAAGACGCACATACTGAGGTCTATCTTTAAGATAGTCCACGATCCATGCCACCAGGTATGAATCTACTCCCATCTCTGTCAGCTTGTCCCTAAGGAGCAGACGTTGGATAGTGTTGAAGGCGCTAGAGAAGTCCAGAAACATAATTCTTACAGCACCACTGCCTCTGTCCAAGTGGGAGAGGGATCAGTGTAGCATATAGATGATGGCATCCTCCGCTCCCACCTTCTCCTGATATGCGAACTGCAGAGGGTCGAGGGCGTGTTGAATCTGTGGCCTCAGGTGGTGAAGCAGCAACCTCTCCATGGTCTTTATCACATGTGATGTCAGAGCAACAGGCCAGAAGTCATTCAGCTCACTAGGACGTGATACCTTTGGGACTGGGGTGATGCAAGATGTTTTCCAAAGCCTCGGGACTCTCCCCTGTTCCAGACAGGTCCTGTAGAGGACCCCCCAGCTCCGATGCACAGACCTTCAGCAGTTGTGGCAATACTCCATCTGGACCTGCTGCTTTGCTGGCACGAAGTCTCCTCAGCTCTCTGCTCACCTGCGCTGTTGTAATTATGGGTGGGGATGTCTCTCCTATGCTGGTTTCAGCAGAAGGATGTGTGGAGGGTGCAGTACTCCGAGGTGAGAGTGAGAGTGGGTTAGGGTGGTCAAACCTGTTAAAGAAGCTGTTCATTTGGTTTGCTCTCTTCACGTCTCTCTCGATGGTGGTACCCCGCTTCGAGCTGCAGCCAGTGATGATCTTCATCCCGTCCCACACTTCCTTCATGCTGTTATTCTGCAACTTCTGCTCCAGCTTTCTCCTGTACTGCTCCTTCACCGCCCTGAGCTGGACTCGGAGTTCCTTCTGCACGTGCTTGAGCTCATGCTGATCACCGCCTTTAAAAGCCCTTTTCTTCTGGTTCAAAAGGCCCTTGATGTCACTTGTAATCCATGGCTTGTTGTTAGCATAGCAGCGTACAGTTCTTACTGGAACTACAATGTCCATACAGAAGTTGATGTAGTCAGTAGTGCAGTCAACAACTTCCTCAATGTTCACACTATGTGATCCCTGCAGGATATCCCAGTCTGTAGTTCCAAAGGATTCTCTCAGAGCCTTCTCTGCCTCCGGGGACCACTTCCTGAATGAGCGTGTGGTTGTAGGTAGGACCCTCACTCTTGGTTTGTAGTGAGGCTGAAGCAGAACCAGGTTATGATCTGCTTTCCCAAGCGCAGGCAGCGGGGTGGCGCTGTATGCATCTTTAACGTTTGCATACAGTAAATCAATAGTCTTATTTCCCCGGGTGTTACAGTCCACATACTGGGAGAAAGGCAGGTAATGTTTTGTCCAGCGTCACATGGTTAAAGTCTCCAGCGATTAGCACAAGCGCCTCAGGGTGCTGCGTTTGTAACTTAGCAACAGCAGAATGGATGATGTCACTCACTGTCTCCATGTCCGCCCGAGGAGGGATGTAAACGATAAGAACAATGACGTGTCCAAGCTCTCTGGGCAAGTAATAGGGATACAAACTTACGGCCAACAGTTCGATGTCCCTGCAGCAAGTGGAGACTTTGACGTTAACATGTCCAGAGTTACACCACCGTGTATTAACATAGAGAGCGAGTTCTCCTCCTTTGTGCTTCCCGCAGGTACTTGCATCTCTGTCCGCTCTAACTGTGCTAAATCCGGGTAGCTCCACGTTAGCATCTGGGATGGTGGTAGTTAGCCACGTTTCGCAAAAGCACAACAAACTGCATTCTCTGTAGGTTCTGACATTTTTCACCAGCGCAGCCAGTTCATTGATCTTATTTGAGATTGAGTTCACATTTCCCAGAATCACAGAAGGCACCGAAGGCTTAAAATGCCACTTTCACGCAAGCCGCTTTATTTTTAGCTTAGTGCAGGCTCTGCTGCCACAATACCGCCTTCATACCTCGTCGGGTAAATAGGGAACCACACCGACACTGGCATTTGTTCTCAGCGCTCAAAGTTGAGTACTTGAATAGACAAGTCTAGGCATGTAAAAATCCATGCCCACGTTGTAAAAGTAAGTGTGTCTGGGGAACGAATCCACATAAAATAAAGTGGTTGGAGTGGTCAATAAAAAAGAGAAAAATAAAAGTAGAAAAGTAGAAAAATAAAGTCATACACAGAGCTCCTGAAAAGGCTGCCACTCTCGGCGGCACCTGAGTCATATCTATCTATCTATCTATCTATCTATCTATCTATCTATCTATCTATCTATCTATCTATCTATCTATCTATCTATCTATCTATCTATCTATCTATCTATCTATCTATCTATCTATCTAAAAGAAACTACTCTGCAAAAGAGAGGCTCATAATCATTAGTTTGGCATACCATTACATTCTTCCTTTAAACATGTCTGGAATGATACTTTAGGTAAGTAATGGTCAACCTCTGTCTTAAAACAAACATGTCAAAATGACATTTTAAAGCTCTGTTTGATTCCCTTCCCTGCAGCAAATCAGAGGATCACACAAGCCTCCCCCCTTTTACTTTTCTTTGAGCAGTTTCAAATCTCCCTAATGGGCAACACATTCCCGATTGCATTCATAATTCAGCAAGATCCATACGGATTATATTGAAAAGCTCAAATAGAATTTTCAAAGAAAATTACAATAGGGATGTTCCTTGGGTATATGTTCGGGCACTTACAGTTCAAAAAAATTTAAATGATCCAAATGAATGTTGCCATTTCTCTGTTCTATAACCCTGAATGCTTAACTTTTTCATTATATTTTGTGATCTATACATTGTGTTTGTTTGAGTCCCTTTGATACTTCCCCCTTTATTTTTTACTTATTTTTATTTTCTGATAGAATTTAAAATTCACATAAGTCCACTTAACTTGAGAAAAGTCTATTTAGCAGGAGGAATCCTGTTGCCTTTCAATCCAGTTATGTAGACTTTCATTATTTTGGACATGAGCCCCACAAAGAATACACAATAAAAGTCATCAGTGCATAGCTGGATGCTGTAAAAAGAAGAGTAAAATCTCCACAAAGCACTTTTAAAGCCAAATTGTTGAGCATGAAATCCATCCATCCATTTTCCAACCCGCTGAATCCGAACACAGGGTCACGGGGGTCTGCTGGAGCCAATCCCAGCCAACACAGGGCACAAGGCAGGAAACAATCCTGGGCAGGGTGCCAACCCACCGCAGTGAGCATGAAATCCAATGCCAAATGCAAGTGACATTGTGTTAATTATTATTATTTTTTGTGTCATTTTAAAAATTTCACTTAATATCATTTTGATCCTGGGACACCTGTACTGTATTTTCTTATGAGTCAAAATAAATATCTGGATTACAAACAAATTAAATCGTAATGTTTCAGGCAATAAATATTATCACCTTAAATGAGTAAGCCATGCCTCTGAATTGCCCTAACAATGTGGCTATTTGACATTAGATGAGCCAGTGCATAAATGGGGAGGCGGAGGGTGGACTACACAGATGAGTTAGCATGTGTATTTAGAAAAGCTAGAAATGCATTAGGGATAGGAGGAACATTAATGTAAAATAAAAGAAAAAATATCGTATGTCAATGTAAAACATTGGCAACCTTTTTACCCACTATGTGCATTAAAATTCAGTCATGATTCATGGCACAGTAAAATATTTCTTACAAAATTTAAGACACCAATAAAAAATTAACAGCATGGTATATTTAAGCTCAGACATCCATTTTCTGAATCTTCTTTCTCCAGTACAGGATTGTGAGCAGTGAGAGTCTATCCAACTAGGCAGCATAGTATACTAGTAAATAGTATACTATTAAGCCCTAAGGATTCCAGGTTAATTATGAACTCATTACGTGACAGTGAGGAATTTGCTTAACCTTACGTGTGCTCCAATTGTAAAAAAAAATGTAAGTAAAGGATAATAATGAATACTGATAATGTAGATTGCCTTGGATAAAATAGTCTGTCATATATATATACTGTACCTAAAGTATCAAGTTTAAGGCAGGAACTAATGTTAGTGCAGATACTAGTCCATTTTAATTCTCATACACATACTGTTCACACTGTTCACATACATAATAAACCCATACTAAACCCTAACTATATGTCCTTGGACTACTGAAACCCCATTCAAACAAGATTTATTAACTTCACTTAGAATACATCCCAAATGGGAAGTGAATCAGAGTCTACACAATTTTCTAGAGTGTTTAAGGAGGTTAGTGAGCACATACTATATACAAATCCTTGATGAGCATTCTACGAAAATCCCTTTAAAATGGGGAAATTCCTAAAGATTGAAAACTGACAAATGCGTCCCGTTATTTTTAAAAAAGATGATTAGGCCAGTAAGATTAAAATGTATTCTGGGTAAATTAATGGAAGAAATTTTTAAGAAAAGTACAACACTTTAAGAAGGGGTATATATATAAACAGCATTGATTTAGAGAGAGAAGATCATATTTCAATAGTTGTTGAGGAAACAACAAAAGCACATGATCATAGAGATCCATATGATATTATTTATCTTGATTTTTACAAAGGTTTTGATAAGGTAAAACATGAGAGGATGGTGATCAAATTAAAGGAAGTAGGGATTCAAGATAAAGTGTGACCAAACTGTGATGAGAGGAACTTTAACTGAATCAGGTGATGTTAAAATGGTGCTCCTAAGGGAACAGTGCTAGAGCTACATCTCTTTTTAATAGATAGATAGATAGATAGATAGATAGATAGATAGATAGATAGATAGATAGATAGATAGATAGATAGATAGATAGATAGATAGATAGATAGATAGATAGATAGATAGATAGATAGATAGATAGATAGATAGATAGATAGATAGATAGATAGATGTTTAATTCATCTGGATTGGAATATAAATAAAGAGCTGGTTCAGTTTGCCGATGATGATAAAGAAGGTGGAAACTGCAGATGATGTATAATCAGCCAAATAATTTAAAAGAAACATGAACAGAATATCAGCTTGGGGAAATTTATGTTAAATGAAATTTAAGGTTAATAGATGTAAATGAATTAGATGATAGATAGATAGATAGATAGATAGATAGATAGATAGATAGATAGATAGATAGATAGATAGATAGATAGATAGATAGATAGATAGATAGATAGATAGATAGATAGATAGATAGATAGACTAAGGTGAAATTAAACTTTACAGATGCTCATTAGAAGAAATTCATGCAAGATATTACTAATACCTTTGGGAAAATATTATTTTGTTTTCATTATGGAGGGTCATGGACGTGCCTCTCACACACACACATATATATCCAGACAGTGATAGATAGAAGCAAGCAAGAAGGAAAATAGAATGCTACAGTACAACTACAAGTCAAGGGATGTCATACTTAAATTATTTATAACTTACTACTGAGGCCTTTTCAGCTTAAACAGTCTGAAATTAAGTGGTGACATGATTAAATTATTTACAATCATGAAGGTAATTATTAAGGTAATTAGTAAGGTGGATTCTAACTGTTACTTTCAAATAAATTCTTCAACAAGAACATGGGAACATGTACGGAAACTTGTAGAAATGCGTAGGTTTTGTACACACATTAGAAAGTTTTTCTTCACACAGTGAACAACAGAAAAATTGAACATATTACCAAGTAGTGTGGTAGACAACAAGACTATGGGGACATTCAAAACTTGACTCAGTATTATATTGGAGAAATTAGGTAAATAGAATTAGTGAGCTTTTTGGGCAGAATGGCCTGTTCTCATTTAACCTGTTTGAAATGTTTTAATATAAGCCATTAATGTTATGTGATTATAGCAAATGTTTTGTATCTCCACCTGGTCACTCTATGTGTATAGTTTCCTGATATCAGCATTTTTTTCTGGGTACCACAGCTTTCCAGATATGCATGCTTTAGGTTATGTGGCAACTCTAATTTATCCTGATGTGATTGACCATCTGTGATGGACTATTTTTACTACACTACTCCCATGAATGGGTTATATAGGATACTAGAAAATGAGTGCAGAAATAAAAATCAATACAATTTCTTTAAAATCAGTTGTTTCAGCTGCCAGTCAGAAGCAAAATGCTTAGCAGCACTTTCTTTCTTCCTTTCTTTCCTTCCCACTGTTTCAGACTTAATTCAAATACTCAGTAAAGGATAACTAAAGCCCTGAAATCAGAAGTTGTAGGGTTGAATGCTTTTTATTTAGTTTAGTTTTAAGATAAAAAAAATGAAAAATACCCAATTAGGCATTATTTTCAGATCTTGCATAAACTTTTGTTAACTGACAATAGACTGTATTTAAACATTTTGGATAACAACTACTATGCTTTCCATGTGTGCATGAAGTCTGCAGACAGACTAATGTTTTATTTGTCACATACCAGCAATCTTTTTTTGTTCTGAATCTGTTCAGTTGAACACTAATATTCAATAAACATAATTCAAACTAATTTAAAAAATTTAGTTTATTTTGCATGTTTTATAAAAAAAATATCTAAATATATATTTTCATGCATGTACACTTGGGAATCTCCCAAAGAGCTCAGGTAATCCCAACATCGCCACCAGGCAAAAGGGGGTGCTTCTGCTAACTATGGTTTCTTCTGGTGAGTAGAGTTATCACCAGGAGACAATGCCTGTCCCTGTCCCCACCAAGCATTAGAGGTGCTACCCTTTCCAGAAGCAGTCATATATAAATGAGGCAATTACAGATCATGGTTGTCATTTGGAACCGAGAGAAAGAGAAAGACAGAGAGAGAGCGAGAGAGACAGAGCTCTTCTACATTCTGTTTATATATATATATATTTAGTGCAGTGGATATTAAGCAATACACAGTAAATGAAAAGGCAACGTGTAGTCCCCATTATAACTGACAGTGATCACTGTGCTTTATATATACAAGATGTTTCGCATTTTGACACAAAAAACTGCTTCTAAAGCTGGTGAACTGAGATTTGAAGCATCAGTACACCTGCCAGACTACACAAACAAGTATGGTTTTACAAACAAGTATGGATTTACTTTGGCAGCACTTGGGAAAGGTTGCTACAACTATAAGCATGTGGAGTCCTAAGATTCTTTGAACAAATGTCACAATGTCCTGTGAGATTGTCTTTCGGGACAATGACTACACCAGTGCAACAAAACTGGTTAATCATTCTGCACCATCACTTGATAACTTTATAAAGTCAAAGTGTTCTTTAGCCTTTTTCAGTGACCGCAATATTGCAGGATCACATTAGGTTATCGGGAATCTTCAACCCATGGTATTCAAAGCACCTACTTATATTTATACTTTCATTTTCTAGTGTCAAGCATCACTTAGCACAAGAGCACCTCTAAGCACAAACTCAGTCAAGCCAATAAAAACCAAAAATGATCCATTTTAACTATCCTGATTGATTTCAAGTGTCACCTTTTCGAAGCATTCCTCATCTACCGTTCAGCAGATTCATTAAAATTAACAGCATCACTCATAAAATACATGACAGTGAGCAAGCATTAGCAAATTTTTCTTAATAGCCCACTCACAGTAAGCATCTGGAGTTGAAAGCATTGTGCTCTTCATGTCAAAAATTACATCTTTTTTATATCACTGAATCTAAAGTGTGTTAAAATTAAAAATCAAACATTCCCCACAGATGTTTGCAACAGTAGCAGATGCAAAACTGAAAAATATGCAGAGAAAAAGCATCTGCATGTTTTAGGAGCAACCTAACAGTAGGCATGTATCTTGCTTTCCCCAAATACCGTATGTGCTTCCTGTAATAATGAGTTCTACAGAGATTCGCCACTCTTGCTGCGTACAAAATGGAGCAGGTGCTTGAATTTTATCATCTTCATTTAATGTTACTCTATTTCATTTTAATATTTTGTAAAAAAAAATACATTTTTCCCACATGTCACCAGGACAAAAGAATTCCTGTATTTGCTTGATCTCAATAAATCAAGAAAATATGTAATACATATACTGTAATAGCTTGCAAAACTTACATTTCACAACAACTGTTCTACAAAAAGTGACTAATGCAGTTATACATAAAAAGTACAGGGACTTCAGTTTATGAAAATTTGTACTCAGTTCCCAGAGATTGTCTCTCTTGTGAGTAAAAAGCAGGTTCCGAAGTGTTTACTTAAAACATACAGGCTGTTAACTTGAGAAAAATAATTTTTGTAACAGTTCTATAGTTAGATAAACAACAGCAAAAAAGAAAACATAAAGCAAAAAATATAATCAGTTAATATAAAACTAAAACATGCAAAATTGTCTTGTGTACGAATTTTTATCCTGCTCCCTTCTTCATCTTCCGCTTAACTGAGGAAATGGTAATTTTGTGACTTGGACCACTTTTCACTTTCTTACACAGAATTAGTTCTCACATAAACTCTTATCTTGGAAACAGATAGTAGCCTGGATCTCGTTTTAACTAAAACATCTTAATTTCAATGATTCCTCAGCAATACTTAACTCATTTTTGACTAAATATTTATTGGCATCATTTTTAAAATACATTAGCAAATGCAATAACAAGACTACATATACATGTATAGCTGATACCATCTTCAACCTAAACTTGAGCAAAAATATAAATGTTGTTAGAAAAATATAATCAATTGCACATTCTCTTGTGAGCTGTTAGGTAACTAAATAATTAAAGGCAGGTTTCTTGATAACAGAAAGTGAGAGTTTCACTAATGCTTTTCACATGTACTCCTCACCAAGCTCATTGGTCAGTTTCTTGAAGGGTTGCAAGAAGTATCTGTGAACAGTCAAAATCTCACACAGATGAACATAACCATCCCTTATAAAATGTTCCCTTTAAGAAGTGTGGTTTTGATGAAAGTAGCAATTTAAAATAGGAATGAGATGTAAAGCAAGGCAACTTCCATCCATCCATCCATTTTCCAACCCGCTGAATCCGAACACAGGGTCACAGGGGTCTGCTGGAGCCAATCCCAGCCAACATAGGGCACAAGGCAGGAACCAATCCAGGGCAGGGTGCCAACCCACCGCAGGACACACACAAACACACCCACACACCAAGCACACACTAGGGCCAATTTTAGAATCGCCAATCCACCTAACCTGCATGTCTTTGGACTGTGGGAGGAAACCGGAGCGCCTGGAGGAAACCCACGCAGACACGGGGAGAACATGCAAACTCCACACAGGGAGGTCCCGGGAAGCAAACCCAGGTCCCCAGGTCTCCCAACTGCGAGGCAGCAGCGCTAGCCACTGCGCCACCGTGCCGCCCCACAAGGCAACTTAAATTATACAATAAAAAAGGCATTCAAAAATCAATAAAAAAAATAAGAAAAATAGTAATAAGTGAAAAGCACAAGAAAATTAAACTCTAGGTTTTAGGCGCAATTCTGAATGGCAGAAAAATAAAAAAAAATAAAACTTGTAACACATTTTTAATTATTTATAAATAAATTATGGTCAGGGAGGAGGGGAATGTTGCAAACACAACTGCATGAGGAATGTGCAATGTGTGACCTAATGATAAAAGTGGAAAAATCTTGGAAATCTTAGTGAGTGGAAAGTGATGTCAATGAGATGGTGGCAGTGGGTAAAAATGACAGTCTAGTCATTATTGCAGACTGGATAGTTGGTTAGTTGGTATCAAGAAAAAAAAAAGAATGGAACAGATTATAGCAGTGTATTCACATATTTTTAAAGCAAACCTTATGGCACCACCTGACTAATGCATCATGTGTAGGCCCTAGCCATTTCCTGACGTTTCTTTTAACAAGCTTGCTGTCACCTATGATTTCCATATTCAGGGAAGAAAATCCTTTTATATAAACATGTTTTTGATGCTTGTCAGTGAGAGATTTAGTCCTAATATATGTGTCCTCAATAAGACTAATCATACTGCATTTGGACATTCACATACTGCACACAGTAAAACTGTCAGTGTTATATTGGCTCTTACAGTATTAAAGTAACCATTAAAAGTATATATATATATATATATATATATATATATATATATATATATATATATATATATATATATATATATATATATATATATATATATATATATATGGAAACAGTTGACCCATATATACATTTATATACATTTAAAATGTTAATTTAGCCACAAACTCTTTTAATGTGCATGAAAAACATCTTTGACTGTGTGTGAGCCATATTACATTATATATTATTGTAAAAACTTAGATATCATCATCTGAGGATGTCAGATTACAAGACAGATCTAGATTATTTTCTGGAGATAACAAATTCAATGATTCTGTGGCAACTTTCCATCACACCTTAGCATTTCCAAAATGTCACGAGTTTGCTCTTTTTTTTTCTAACAGCCTATAAAGAGCAGCCTGACATAGCTGGTGCAGGGCCATAACACGATTTTTCCAGCGATTTTCAGTCACACACTTCATTAACATAATCTTAGAAAGTTGGGTGCAATTGCAGTTTTTGTAATCTGATATACTCAGGCAAAGAGATCAGCAACTCTATCATCAATTCTGATGTCCCCTCTGAATACCCGTTGAGTAATATGATGTCAGTTTAACATGACAGGGTCTTTAGAGGCATAGACAAAAGATGTAAGCAGAAAGCCCTCTCAGCAGTTTATTATTGCAGCCATAACTCCACCTTACAGTTCAAAAAAGCTCATTATTTCATTTTCCCTCTCCTCCTCCTCCTTCACACAGCCAACCACAAAAGCTCCTGTCTTAATGTAAAAATAGTTGCAACACAAGTATTTGAAATTTTAGCCTTACTAATTTCTAATAACTGTATAAATTATTTCTATTTAATTGTAAAATATAATTCTATGGTACGATGGCAGTCATGGCACTACACATAAACTGGTAACTTAGTGGGTTACTGAGAAAATACTCATTTCTACCACATCCCCCCTACTATTGTGAAAAGAAAGGAGTCAGGTGGCATGTTGCCTTATTTGCCTTTTAGCATAGAATTGGAGTATAAATGTCCTTTTTAATTTACACAGTACAGTTTATAAATAAGTCAGAATAAATCAAGAGCTTTCATTAGACATCTAAGTAAGTAAAGGCATTGCTCTCCTTTATACTTCCCAAAGTCTACGCTCATTTCTTTCATCTTGCGTTCATTAAGAGTGAGATTGTTGTCCTGGAACCACTGAGTCCACAGGCAGATCTCCTCTCTGTAAGGTAACTTATTATTGTTAGTGATCATGTCTACGAAGTATGATGTATCTACAACATGTAATGGAAAAAAAAAATCACTTTGAAAATGTTCTCAGACAGGCAGCAGAATTTCTGGGATGACACTCTTTCTTTTTCACCCTGTTCACTGACTTAGTGAAGAGTAATTTTGTATGGAAGCTGTCTATTTGAGCAGTGGTTCTCAAGTTCAGTCCTGGAGGACACCATGGATTTAGGTTTTCTATTTACCACCAATGTAAATTAAGGAAGCTGGTACTCAACATTTTGTGTTTTTTTTTCTTTTGGATAAATTCAGAACTCATGAACCGGCTATACTAAATATCTACTGAATGAAGCAGGAAATTAGATGCATAAGAATTCTTTTTTTTTGCAATTTATTGTTGTGTTCTTTTTAATCCTCTGGTTATGTCATTATTTCTTAATAAGGACACAAGTGGGTAACCCTTTAGCACTTGCTTCACTGTTTGCTATGCTTGTCACTGATTGCCAGTGTTTGGATATAATTAAGACAGGAAACTCCACAGATAAAGTGAGTTAAAAAGAAAATGACAGTTTATGGCAAAAAATATACATATTTCTCAGTTTATTTTAAATGTAAATCTAACACTAGTGCAAAATAAGAGAAGAAATAATATGGACAGCTAATTAAACGACATATAAAGTATAAATCTGTCTTTAAACTCTATAATAATGTGACACATTAGCTGTACTTCGGGCTTTAAAAGATCATGCAAACTGGGCTTCTGTGAACTATCATGTTGTTGGATGGTAGGTGAAAGTTCTCACTATCAAAATTTTCAAGCCATTTCTGCTATAATATGCAACTCTCCTTAGCCTTGCATTTAAAGTACAGCTGATTGCAATTTCCAGAATCATTGCTCATAAATGGTGACTCATAAAAAATTTATTCACTTTATGCAAAAGAAAAAAAAGTTTTATTTCATACTCAGCCATTATGTCAGCCAGTTGTTTTTCTTTTTATTCCTTTATATATGTTCTATCAACCTGCTTCAATACAATTGCTAAAGATAATAAAGAATAAATACATTATAAATAACCACAAGCAGATGACAGGATATGCATATGAACTACCCAGTATTTTTCAGCGCATGAAGCTTGGTGACTGCAACACTCACATTCTAAAAGTAACAAAGAGTTTAGTGCTATCGTTTAATGTAATAAACTTACAAACAATTGCCATTTTCAATTTTATGGATGATGTACTGTTATACTGATGCCATGCTTCTCCAAATACATAAACTATCCATGCATTTATTATAAAACAGTGATAGATAGATAGATAGATAGATAGATAGATAGATAGATAGATAGATAGATAGATAGATAGATAGATAGATAGATAGATAGAGTGGTGTGAAAAACTATTTGCCCCCTTCCTGATTTCTTATTCTTTTGCATGTTTGTCACACAAAATGTTTCTGATCATCAAACACATTTAACCATTAGTCAAATATAACACAAGTAAACACAAAATGCAGTTTTTAAATGATGGTTTTTATTATTTAAGGAGAAAAAAAATCCAAACCTACATGGCCCTGTGTGAAAAAGTAATTGCCCCCTTGTTAAAAAATAACCTAACTGTGGTGTATCACACCTGAGTTCAATTTCCGTAGCCACCCCCAGGCCTGATTACTGCCACACCTGTTTCAATCAAGAAATCACTTAAATAGGAGCTGCCTGACACAGAGAAGTAGACCAAAAGCACCTCAAAAGCTAGACATCATGCCAAGATCCAAAGAAATTCAGGAACAAATGAGAACAGAAGTAATTGAGATCTATCAGTCTGGTAAAGGTTATAAAGCCATTTCTAAAGCTTTGGGACTCCAGCGAACGACTTTGAGAGCCATTATCCACAAATGGTAAAAACATGGAACAGTGGTGAACCTTCCCAGGAGTGGCCGGCCGACCAAAATTACCCCAAGAGCGCAGAGACGACTCATCCGAGAGGTCACAAAAGACCCCAGGACAACGTCTAAAGAACTGCAGGCCTCACTTGCCTCAATTAAGGTCAGTGTTCACGACTCCACCATAAAAAAGAGACTGGGCAAAAACGGCCTGCATGGCAGATTTCCAAGACGCAAACCACTGTTAAGCAAAAAGAACATTAGGGCTCGTCTCAATTTTGCTAAGAAACATCTCAATGATTGCCAAGACTTTTGGGAAAATACCTTGTGGACTGATGAGTCAAAAGTTGAACTTTTTGGAAGGCAAATGTCCCGTTACATCTGGCATAAAAGGAACACAGCATTTCAGAAAAAGAACATCATACCAACAGTAAAATATGGTGGTGGTAGTGTGATGGTCTGGGGTTGTTTTGCTGCTTCAGGACCTGGAAGGCTTGCTGTGATAGATGGAACCATGAATTCTACTGTCTACCAAAAAATCCTGAAGGAGAATGTCCGGCCATCTGTTCGTCAACTCAAGCTGAAGTGATCTTGGGTGCTGCAACAGGACAATGACCCAAAACACACCAGCAAATCCACCTCTGAATGGCTGAAGAAAAACAAAATGAAGACTTTGGAGTGGCCTAGTCAAAGTCCTGACCTGAATCCAATTGAGATGCTATGGCATGACCTTAAAAAGGCGGTTCATGCTAGAAAACCCTCAAATAAAGCTGAATTACAACAATTTTGCAAAGATGAGTGGGCCAAAATTCCTCCAGAGCGCTGTAAAAGACTCATTGCAAGTTATCGCAAACGCTTGATTGCAGTTATTGCTGCTAAGGGTGGCCCAACCAGTTATTAGGTTCAGGGGGCAATTACTTTTTCACACAGGGCCATGTAGGTTTGGATTTTTTTTCTCCCTAAATAATAAAAACCACCATTTACAAACTGCATTTTGTGTTTACTTGTGTTATATTTGACTAATGGTTAAATGTGTTTGATGATCAGAAACATTTTGTATGACAAACATGCAAAAGAATAAGAAATCAGGAAGGGGGCAAATAGTTTTTCACACCACTGTAGATAGATAGATAGATAGATCTGAAAACACTAAATTGGTCCTAGTGTGTTTGGTGTGTGTGTTCACTCGGTGATGGACTGGCATCCTGCTCTGGCTTCGTTCCTGCCTTGCACCCTATGCTAGATGGGATAGACTTCCGCAACCTTGGTCTGGATTAAGCGGGATGAAAAATTACATGTAATTTTTTAGCTGTTATTATCTTTGTTTAAATGTTTTTGAAGTATACAATCTTTTCTTAAAATGAAAGTTATTTTATTCAATACTAAAGTAAGAATGTAGCTGAAACTGAACATAGTGATGAATGATAGCAGAACGTGGCAGCATGTGTGGACCTTTCCTTCCCCTTCACTGGAGTGTAGTAAACATACTTCAATGTACCATAGTTGATCAGTTTCTTTTTTTAATGTAATTCATTAATGGCCTCTAGAGATTGTGTGAAGTATCTTGATATTTTTTATTACACTTGTGGAAAGTATATAGTCAAAAAACAGAGACAGAACATAACAGATTTTGTGAAAAAATCTTATTACGCATACTCTGGAATCAAACATGGTGACCAAGACAAACAATGGGTCCCTCTCAGTGTCATAGAGACGATTGTTATTTATGTTCCTGCAAAATTCAAGGATACAACAAAAACAATAAGAAATACATTGTTTATTATAATCTTCCTTCACCAATAAGACCTGTATCACATGCACCTGAAGTACCAATCTCTACACCACCTGACAGTCTTGATTCTGTAGAAAGTCACTCTGAAGGAGAAAATACTTCACGTAATGACGAAGAACTGGTCTCAACATTGTGCATTTGAAACAAACCTACAAAGACTTTGAAAATCTTTTTTTGAGAAATTAACTAAAATTAGCATTGTTGGTTCTTATGTGTGGACCTTAGAAGTCCAGATGATCTTACTAAGTCAGAAGTCAAAGCATACAAGATTCCCATGTTTTCTCTGTAAGTGGGACAGCAGAGCCAAGAATTTACATTGGATTCAGAACGAATGTCCAGCTATAAAGAAGCTACAGCTTGGAGCCAAAAATATCATCAGGATGAGGATCCAGATAAAGTGTTGCTACCTGTGCTTCACATTAAGCTTAGTTTAATGAAGCAGTTTGTCACAGCCCAATCTAAAGATTAAGCATTGTGGTACCCGGATGGGGGTGGTACCCAGCTGGGACGCCCGAGAAGACCGGAGGGGCTGCAGGTACAAAGCTGGGAAGCTCAACCCTGTAGGGGCCCGTGGTCACCGCCAGGGGGACCCCAATACCTGGAGGACCCTGGACCTTAGTACTTCCGCCACACCAGGAAGTGCTGGGGGGAAGAGGAACAGGGACACCCGGAGTGCTTCCGGGGAGACAGCCAGCACTTCCGCCACACTGGGGCGTGTCGGTGGGAGATTGCCGGAAACACACCTGGGGCACATCCGGGTGCTTATTTAAAGGGGCTGCCTCCCTTCAGAGATGGACTTGAGTCGGGTGGAAGAAGGACAAGGTTTCTGGAGGAGAGAAGGAGGTGGTCTGAAGACACACACACACACACACACAGAGAGAGAGAGAGGGCATTGTGTTGACCTGGACTGTGGGGTATTGGGGGTTTGTGAGTAGATTGTAAATATGGTACGCCTTAATAAATGTGTGTGGGGTGATTTAAACGTGTCTGCCTGTCTGTTTCCGGGTCATATTCCACAATGGCACCCAACGTGGGGCCCTCCATCTGTTCCAAGACGGGGACCCCAAAACAAATATTTTGTGGACAGCCCAGAGCAGCAGGCACCTCCGCACATGTTCCGAGGGTGCGGAGTGCTCACGGCCCCGAGAAGACAAGAAAACCCCCAGATCGCCACCGGAAAGCGGTCGGATCCCTACCTGGTGTGGCAAAGCGTCGATGGGCATTGCAGGGGAGCAGCGGGCTCCTATGAGTGTGCTGCCGATGAAGGCGTCTGGGATGGCGTGGCTTATAAGAAGACCAGGCCGAGGCAGGCGCCTCGGTCAGACGGGATCCGGGAGCCACGGTCCCTCCGTGCCGGCAGACAGCCTGGGAGGGCTGCGCTTGTTTCGTGTTTAGCAGGCAGGGGCTCCCCGGGTCCCCACGGATCAAAGACGCACGCCGAACCGCGGCGCTTTATGGACGCGGCAGCAGCAGAGAGAGCTGCCATGAAGGAGACGCTGCAACCCGAAGAGCCAGCATGGCATCACACCAGGAGAACGAGAGCCAAGATGGCCGCAGACCAGAAGTCCCTCCCTGAGACGGGCACGGGATTGGATGGTGTGTCTTGTGTGCCTGCCAATGAATGCATAGAGGCGGGACCAAGGAATGTCCGTCTCGTGTCAGGGAGAGACCCGATTGGGCTACAGGAGCCTCACAGGAAGCAGTCGGCGAGTATGACTGACACCCAGGTAAGTCAATCGTTGACTGATTTTTGTGCTTGTCCATGTTACAGGTGCTGAGTGTCCTCCGTGCTGAGTTGCAGGAGCGGAAGGGGAAGGCGGTTGCGTCTGAGATGTCAGAACGGCGCAATGCCGGAGTCTTCGGCCGGAGAGGCACAGCGGAGACGGTGTGTAAAGCCGACTCCGTAAAGCATAAAGGAGAGCCCACCGAAATTGGTCGTGATCCAAATGATCGGTATCGAGTAGGTGGATCTCCGACACTGCATGCGGCAGTGTGTTCTGTGCGCGAGGTGAGGGGAAATACAGCGAGGGGGTTGGCAGGACACAGGCTGACGAGTGCCCTGGGTCCTAGCGCCCTACGCCCCAAGCCTGCAGCAGTCTCACGTCGCTCTATAGGGACGCAAACCGGACAGGGTCTGTAGGCAGACTCAAACCGCTATAGCGTCCCAGAGTATAAGGGGGAATCGAAGGAAGAATGCCGGTTCCTCCGATAAGAAAGGCCGTCCTCTGCGGAAGCAGAGAAAAGCCCCGGAGTCGGCGGGGATGACGACAATGAGAGTGGACCCGTCAGGTCCAATCAGACGGGCACGGAACCCAGGGAGGAGGTGCCGAAAGGGCAAGTCACGGGGTGCCGGTTCGGACCCTGGGCATGCAGTAGGACCTGCTCCATTGGGGACCTGCCCTCATAGAACGGGACGCTTCACTGGAGGATTCTTCGCTGGCAATGGGACTCTCCCACTGCTGCCGGGGGCTACGGTGGTGCGAGCGGCTCGATCCAAAGGGGCACAAAAACCTCGGAGGGGGTGCTGAAGTGATACGATCCAGGGGGCCGGCTTGGACCCTGGACATGTAGTAGGACCCACTTCGAGGAGGAGTTGCCCTCGTGGGATGTGTCGCTTCGATCGACGTGTCTTCGCTGGTGGTGGGGCACTGTGGTACCCGGATGGGGGTGGTACCCAGCCGGGACGCCCGAGAAGACCGGAGGAGGGCTTTAGCCTCCTCCAGACCTCGAGGGGGCAACCACCCTGGGGGCCACGGGTACAAAGCTGGGAAGCTCGACCCTGTAGGGGCCCGTGGTCACCACCAGGGGGACCCCAATACCTGGAGGACCCTGGACCTCAGCACTTCCGCCACACCAGGAAGTGCTGGGGGGAAGAGGAACAGGGACACCCGGAGTGCTTCCAGGGAGACAGCCGGCACTTCCACCACACTGGGGTGTGTCGGTGGGAGATTGCCGGGAACACACCTGGAGCACATCCGGGTTCTTATTTAAAGGGGCCGCCTGCCTTCAGAGATGAACTTGAGTCGGGTGGAAGAAGGACAAGGTTTCTGGAGGAGAGAAGGAGGCGGTCTGAAGACGCACACAGAGAGAGAGAAGGCATTGTGTTGGCCTGGACTGTGGGGTATTGGGGGGCTTGTGAGTAGATTGTAAATATGGTACGCCTCAATAAATGTGTGTGGGATGATTTAAATGTTTCTGCCTGTCTGTGTCCGGGTCATATTCCACAGCATGTGTTATGTATTTGTGCCAGAAGTTTCAATGTTTGTCTGAGGCTAAATGAAAAGAGGGCATTTTTTTGTGATCAATTACTGTATTTGTTGAATATTTTCAATAGAGTAAAATTAAACAAAAATTGTAGTAATTTCTAAATTTTAAGCAACAATTAATATCCAAATTATATGAAATTGTGCATAATTAAATAGGTTTAAAGAATTTGGTTGCATAATAAATCTCAAAATTCACTTTCTGGATTCGCATTTAGAATTTACCCTGAAATTCTTGGAGTGGTGAGTGAACAGCAGGGTAAAAGATTCCACCAGGATATCAAGGACAAAGACAGGAGGAAACCAGGATGCCAGTATGATGGCAGACTACTGCTGGATAATGCATAGGAACGCACCAGAAAAAAGTGTATGAGCGATGGACTAACAAATAGAGGTTTGGATCAAAAACATAAGAAGTGACAAAAACTGGAGAAATTATATGTAAGTCGATGAATATGTATTGTTGTTTTCTGTACAAATATGTTTAAAAATATTAGGTTGGTATTTTCATGTTAAATTGATTTAAAACATTATTGTGTATATAAATAAATTGTATGTTACAATTTAATTAAATCTCTTTTCAACTTTATACTTAAATGTGATTTGATGGAAACGTTCTAGTTATATTTTTACTGTGTGAATTAATGCAAATAAAAACAACTATTCACAATTAAAACTATTTTTTATGAGTTTAATTTTGCAAACCTGTGTAATGTTTCTTTGCATTATTGCTGGGCTTATTCTCCAAATAAAATAAAGAATAGTTTTGGAATTTCCTCGAAATTGAAGGGTGGCAAATGTGGTGAATGAACCATGGAATATTCTGACCTGCCTCCCACCACACACACCGTCTGAAATGACCTGCTTTCATAGCAGTAATATAATTGTCAATCTCCTTTGTATTGCTTTCACAAGTTAAATAAACCAAAAAAATCTATTCTGTTTAAAAGGTTAAATGGTATAAGAAATGACATTTGGTGCAGTCTGAGGATGCTATAATTAAAATATTTCTAGAATATTTCATCATGTTTAGGCCAATCTTTACTCATATTCACAACAGGTGAAGCCATGACCTTCAGCTTGGCCTCCTTTGACAAGAAAATTACATGAGATTTCACTGAAGTGTGGGTTTTCTCACAAGAGTGTCATCTAGATTCAAGAGAATGCTTTCTGTCTGTTCAGTATGGATTAGCACATCTGCTCAGGATCAATGAGCTATGAGCTCCTTCAATTAAACACATCACCATGATAGGAAATTATAGAAAAAATCTCAACAAGATGGACAGTTATAGCAGAAACAATATTTGCTTATTTGGCAGACAGCAAGTTCATTAGCGTACGGTGTCATTAAAAATAGTCAAGAAAGGATACATAAATAAACTGAAGTTCAAGACAGGCGTTTTGTCTCCAAATTAGTTCAAATGCTTACAACATTCATATAGAGAAAAGCCAAGCAAAATGACACCTTTTATTGGCTAACTAAAAAGATTACAATATGCAAGCTTTCGAGGCAACTCAGGCCCCTTCTTCAGGCAAGATGTAATACCAATGCATCTTGCCTGAAGAAGGGGCCTGAGTTGCCTCGAAAACTTGCATATTGTAATCTTTTTAGTTAGCCAATAAAAGGTGTCATTTTGCTTGGCTTTTCTCTACATTCATAATGACTAACACAGTACAACACCCTAGTACTACAAACATTCATATAGTTAATGCAGCATGCAAAAACGCTACAACCAAATCAACAATTAGTCTGCATGGTAAAATATTGTTCCATTAAAATTTTACTTAGTGCACAGTAAATAGAAAAAATTACTTGCTTTTCAAAATTAGTTTAAATGATTCTTGTATGTTCATTTAGACTAAGAATTACAAAAGCTAATTAGTGAAGTGAATAGAATAATTTTTGACTAAATGTATTTCAGTATGGTCCACAAGATGGTGCAGCCTGTTGATATGACTGCTGTTAGACCCTGGTTTGATTTTCATCCAGTGAGTGAGAGATCTTACTATGGACAGCTTTCTATTATTGGTACTGTCATGCCAGCATCAATCTTTCCATTTATGTGCACCCCAGACCAAACATACTAGGCGTTAATAGGTAGGATATGGAAAGATACAGTGCACTGCAGCTCAAAGCCTCACCATTATAGGAAGAGCATGGCAAATTTAATTCATTTGGATCTTTCTGACTTTGGAATAAATCAACTTGGTTTGGAAATGAACAGATTTTGGAGTCCCTAGACACTGGAGTTATATGTCCCCATTTTTGTTCAATTGAGTTTTCTATTCCCATGCATAGTAAGGATGTATGAGCTATTTTTTGATTGACTGCATTTGCAAATTGCCTAAAACACTTGAGAGCTGTGTCAATTTTTAAATGAATAGATTTCAATGTTATAGACATACAATTTAATTATGTTGATTTTTGATTAGATATGCTCCTGTTTTCCCTAGAATGACATACAAAAAATGTCTTGAATTTTTTTTTAGTAAGTGAATTGCATTGTGCACAGTAAACAGCATGTCTGTTTTGATTGAATGATACGCACTCAGAGAAAAACACAAATATGTTTCATGAATTAATGGAAGTAATTGTAATTCCCTGACAAATGTCAAAGATGCTGTATATGCAGATTTTAATTAAACCATTTTAGGTCCTATGGAATAATGGAGAGGCTGGATTGTTTTGTCATATTAAAACATTTCAATTTTGTGTTGACAACTCTGTACTTGTGTACAAGTTTGCATCCCATTCAGGTCAATTCTTTTTTACATGTGCTGATTAACATGCAACACAAGCCAGCTCTTGTCTTAAAACCAAATATAGTCATACTTCACAAACAAAGTAAACAAGCAAGTTAGGAAATAGTCTAATGGATAATTAAATTGTACTTAAGAGCAACTTAATGACCTACCAATATTGTTTTTTCCTTTTTTGTGACACCTACAATGAGGTTTATAATTCATCTTTTTTTCAAACTGGCACTAAACTCAGAAAGTTGTCTTACTTTATGCTGCATCTAATGAAAGTTGAACCTCTTGCTCATTTCATGGTCTAGGTAGCATCATGCACAAGACATAAGCCAATTTTAGATGGGATACCCATCCATCTCATGGTCCACTCGATCACATCTCTACACTATGTAATAAGGGGTCAGGTTATAGTCACGTGTTAGCCTAAAATGCACTTCTTTGCAATGAGAAAAAAAAACATGCAAACTTCCAGATCAAAAGACATACTAGTCATAACTAACATGCTGTTACATGATATTTATATCAAAGTTCTAGAAAAAAACAATATTCAGGGTCATGAATATCAACATTCTATTGCACCAGCAGGATGACCAATACAGGAAGCAACCTTGGATGAGATGACTATCCATTGCATTCTAACTATCTAATAGCAAACTGAGGTGGAAATGCCAATTAATCTGATTTGCACATCTTCTGGAGGCAGGCATCACCAGAGTAACTAAATGAAATTCAAGTGGAAATGGCCAGAGCAAATCTTCTGAAATGTTATAATAGGTTGCATAATGTTTACATTTCTCACTTGATGTCTTTAGGGCTCTTGGTCCTTCATAGACAATTCATGATCTATATCACTTTTAATGTACATTTGTACTTATTTCATAGCAACACAATTCTAGCTAAGGAACGAACTCTGGTTGTTTGGACTGTAATACAGTAGTGCTATGTCACTATTATTATTTAAAATATTAAAAGCTCACCATGTTTATTTCAGAATATGAAACACATATGTTCAGGATTGTTTCTTGCCTAGGGTCCAATGCTACTGGCAATCTCCACCCTCCATAACAGAAGGACCTGGGTCAAACAAATGGAATGAATATATCATGGAGTTTGTACCCACTTTCTGTCAAGTGAGATAGAAAACCACAAAAATGCCCTCATTGTTCTTTCTTGTGCCCTGCCACTGAGAAAGAATTTCTGTCTAGTAAACCTTAGCATTGACTTTATAAGCTTTTGGTTTGAAAAGTAGCAACACCTCAAATATATGAATCTATTGCACCTGAGTGAAGACATTTACAAAGTGTCTCCTATCATCAGGTACACTTAAACTGTGTTCATTTTAGGTCAATTGCTACTAAATCAAAAAGCTTCTCTGAATCAAAACCAGAGACATATTCACACTGAGAACTCCTGATGACAATGTGTGTGCATGTCTACAGTTAAAAATTTAAACCTGAAAAACTCCTGATCCACCCAATCTGATATGTGACTTGGAATAACAACTTCATGAGAACCTGATGACTTTAAACTGTTTATTAAATGTTAAAATAGAGAAACAAATTCCTATTGTTTCCTAATATTCAGGTGCAAATATGCTGCATATACATTTAGGTTCATAAATATTTGGACAGTGACAACGTTTTTCTAATTTTGGTTCTGTACATTACCACAATGAATTTTAAATAAAACAACTCAGATGCAGTTGAAGTGCAGACTTTCAGCTTTAATTCAGTGGGGTGAACAAAACGATTGCATTAAAATGCAAGGCAACTAAAGCATTTTTTTAACACAATCCCTTCATTTCAGGGGCTCAAAAGTAATTGGACAAATTAAATAACTGGAAATAAAATGTTCATTTCTAATACTTGGTTGAAAACCATTTGCTGGCAATGACAGCCTGAAGTCTTGAACTCATGGACATCACCAGATCCTGGGTGTCCTCCTTTTTAATGCTCTGCCAGGCCTTTACTGCAGCGGCTTTCAGTTGCTGTTTGTTTGTGGGCCTTTCTATGTGAAGTTTAGTCTTCAACAAGTGAAATGCATGCTCAATTGGGTTAAGATCAGGTGACTGACTTGGCCATTCAAGAATTTTCCACTTCTCTGCTTTAATATACTCCTGGGTTGCTTTGGCTGTATGTTTTGGGTCATTGTCCATCTGTATCATGAAACACCGCTCAATCAATTTGACTGCATTTAGCTGGATTTGAGCAGACAGTATGTCTCTGAACACTTCAGAATTGATTCGACTGCTTCTGTCCTATGTCACATCATCAATAAACACTAGTGTCCCAGTGCCACTGGCAGCCATGCATGCCCAAGCCATCACACTGCCTCCACCGTGTTTTACAGATGATGTGGTATGCTTTGGATAATGAGCTGTTCCACGCCTTCTCCATACTTTTTTCTTGCCATCATTCTGATAGAGGTTGATCTTGGTTTCATCTGTCTAAAGAATGTTTTTTCCAGAACTGTGCTGGCTTTTTTAGATGTTCTTTAGCAAAGTCCAAATCTAGCCTTTCTATTCTTGGGGCTTATGAGTGGCTTGCACCTTGCAGTGCACCCTCTGTATTTAAATTCATGCAGTCTCTTTATGGTAGACTTGGATATCGATACACCTACCCCCTGGAAAGTGTTGTTCACTTGGTTGGCTGTTGTGAAGGGGTTTCTCTTCACACAATGATTCTGCGATCATCCACCACTGTTGTCTTCCGTGGACGTCCAGGTCTTTTTGCGTTGCTGAGTTCACCAGCGCTTGCTTTCTTTCTCAGGTTGTACCAAACTGTAGATTTTGCCACTCGTAATATTGTAGCAATTTCTCACATGGGTTTTTTCTGTTTTCGCAGCTTAAGGATGGCTTCTTTCACCTGCATGGAGAGCTCCTTTGACCACATGTTGTCTTTTCACAGGAAAATCTTCCACATGCAAGCACCACACCTCAAATCAACTCCAGGCCTTTTATCTGCTTAATTGATAATGACATAACGACGGACTTGCCCACACCTGCCCATGAAATAGCCTTTGAGTCAATATTCCAATTACTTTTGAGCCCCTGAAATGAAGGGATTGTGTTAAAAAAATGCTTTAGTTGCCTCACATTTTTATGCAATCGTTTTGTTCACCCCACTGAATTAAAACTGAAAGTCTGCACTTCAACTGCATCTGAGTTGTTTCATTTAAAATTCACTGTGGTAATGTACAGAACCAAAATTAGAAAAAAGTTGTCTCTGTCCAAATATTTATGGACCTAACTGTATGTAACATGCAGGCTTGTCAGCAGCTGACACTCCTGTCTCAAGTGTCAATAGGCAAGATGTCATCCAGTTGAGGTAAAGGAATAATGTTGGATGGTGTTTGATACCCAAGTGCTCACCTCAAGAAGGCTCATAGATAAAACAGATAAAATAAGCAGATATAGTTAGAATATGGTAATATTTTGTGCAACACAAATTGAGTTGAGCAAGCAATTCCTGCAAAATACTGTATATCCATTAATTAATTCACAACAAATGCTGTCTTTTGAAACCTCTGTTCATAGTATAATGAAGCAATTCATCGTGTCTACATATTATATTTTTACAGTTGTGACAAAAAGTTTATGAATTGCTCTTAAAATATGATGTGATCTTCATCTTGCCTATAATAATGGATTAAATCAGTGTTAATTAAAACAAACAAAAGTTGTACACCATCACATTGTCCTTAAACAATTATGTTTAAATAACCAAGTTCAGTGATGGAGGATTAATGGAGTCAAGTACTTCAATCCAAGGTAGCATTCAAACTCCACAATTTAGTTATTACTTCATACCAAAGGACTGCTTTAACTTCCATGCAGCCTGATGAAAGGACGATGCTGAAGAACGTACATATATTCTTTCTTTCTTTCTTTAGTAAAGACTCTTTTGTTCATTTCATGTTTTTCATTAGAGAGTGTCACACATGTGCGCATTGGAGGCAGCTAAAGGGCTTGAGTAAGGGCAATTCCGAATCAGACCGGGAGATCGCAGAGTGCACTGACTCTTTTTCTCCCTTTCCTGCAGACCATTCACAGGGGATTCCACCTGGTCCTCTTGACATCAGCTCCGGGTCCGAGCCTATGGAAGAAGACCTTGCCGGCTCCGGCCCTTGTGATGTCACGTCCGGGCTCGAGCCTATGGAAAAAGACCTTGCCAGCTCCGGCCCCTGTGATGTCATGTCCGGGCTCGAGCCTATGGAAGAAGACCTTGCCGGCTCCGGCCCCTGTGATGTCAAGTCCGGGCTCGAGCCTATGGTTGAAGACCCTCATGAGCCCGACCCCTTTGACCTCACTTCCTGTCTTCCCCTTTAAAAGCCTCCACTTTTTCCCTATTCCCTCAGTTCTGTTTTAGACTCGGTTTTGTGCACATCAGTACTGTTAACATTTTCACAACTTTGCAGCCAGGATACCAAATATACAGGTGGCTGCCCCAAACTTTAATATGACTCAGAGTGTAGTTTGTGACAAGAGATACCTAGCTCTAATCCTTATATGAGATGATGGTATTATGTCAAGAGATGATATGTGCAAAGACCTGTAGTTACTGAGAAGATGTACCTTTCAATCAGTGTGATGACCTAAATGCAGAGGTGGGTAGTAACAAGTTACATTTACTTGAGTAACTTTTTTAAAAAAGTGTACTTCTAAGAGTAGTTTTACTGCACCATACTTTTTACTTTTACTTGAGTACATTTGTGAAGAAGAAATGCTACTCTTACTCTACTACATTGGGCAACACTCAAATTGTTAGTTTTTTTCCATTATATATGCTATATTTTTGCCAGAGAGAAGTCGCCCGTGGATCTACTGCATGACTGTTTCACCAATCACATGTAGCAACAATAATCACATGACTCAGTTCCACCAATCAGACGTAGCCATGCAGTCACATGACCACACACAAACTTCTTTGTCATCTGCAGCCTGTGAGAGACTTTTAGTCACGCAGGGCTTCTGTTCACTGCTAAATGGTCACAGCTTCACTGCAAGAACCTTGAGAGCGAACTCCTGCTGAAGCTTAACCATCACTTCACTGAGTGAAGAACAAGCAGGTTTTAACCAAACAAGCACAGACACAGACAGTCATGGTAAAGTGAGACTTCTTGTACGTGCACAAGCTGCCTTGTTCTAATGTTATTTTCTATCAGCAGTACTATTTGGAGGGCAAGTGTGTAACGATGCTGGTCCCCTACAGACTCTTTTCTTTTCTACTTTTCTTTGATTCCCCCTTCTTTTTTTTGCTGACCCGTATATATACACTCCTGTCTCCATGGGTCTTAATCACACACCACAGAAAGCCAATGAAGCAATTGACAACGATCGCACCCGCACGTGCAGGTGTGACCATGGTTGTGCAATTGCGGCTATGGAGAGTGACATGGCTTTATGGATATGACATGCATTTTTTTTTTTTTTTTGAAGCTGTGAACCCGCTACACCACAAAGTGAATATACAGTATTATACTGTCAATGTATAGTATATCTGGGCGGCACGGTGGCGCAGTGGGTAGCGCTGCTGCCTCGCAGTTGGGAGATCTTGGGACCTGGGTTCGATTCCCGGGTCCTCCCTGCGTGGAGTTTGCATGTTCTCCCCGTGTCTGCGTGGGTTTCCTCCGGGCGCTCCGGTTTCCTCCCACATTCCAAAGACATGCAGGTTAGGTGGATTGGCGATTCTAAATTGGCCCTAGTGTGTGCTTGGTGTGTTTGTGTGTGTCCTGCGTTGGGTTGGCACCCTGCCCGGGATTGGTCCCTGCCTTGTGCCCTGTGTTGGCTGGGATTGGCTCCAGCAGACCCCCGTGACCCTGTGTTCGGATTCAGCGGGTTGGAAAATGGATGGATGTATAGTATATCTTGTCACTGTAAGTAGTTTGCACTGTTCAAACATACATGCTACCTACTGTAGGTATTGGCTTCAAAAGCTTTGTTGTGAAAAACTGAGATTTGGAACTTTGTGTTATTTGTGCATCTTTATTTTGTAAAGATGTTATTTATTTATACTCATTTTTTATTTTATTATTTGGAAATAGCAGAATTTGCACATTATTTTATATTTTTCTCTGTCTTATTACAACATTTCTAAAAAATAAATCCTTTATTATGTTCAAACAGTTACTCAGTACTTGAGTAGTCTTTTCACCAAATACCTTTTTACTCTTACTTGAGTAATTTTTTGGATGACTACTTTTTACTTCTACTTGAGTAATATTATTTTGAAGTAACGTTACTCTTACTTGAGTACAATTTTTGGCTACTCTACTCACCTCTGCCTAAATGTAACTAATGAAAATATCCAATGATAGATAAGCTAAGAAAAAATAAGAAAAAGAGTGATTTCTACAGAGCAAAGATCACAAATATTAAACTGTGCTGTACCACATTTGAGAAGATGGTTGGTTCCTACAGCATCTTGACATGACACTGCTATGCTCTCTTTGTTGCCTTGGATGGCCTAACATCAAAGTGTTAATGATATTATGCTAGGAAAATGTACAGGGCCAAATCAAAGTGTGCAATCTGAAGTGCAAAGGCTCTTGGGGCCTGCATCATTAAAATTAGCCAAAATACAAGAACAAATCAATGACAGAATAGTGTAAACAGATGAAATTCTGTATTTGGAATGGGCCAAATCAGGGTCCTGGTCTGAATCCTACTGAAATATTGGAGGCAAGCATGCTGCTCATGCAAGACATACTAGAAATACAGTGTAATTGAAGTGAAACAACTCAGTGAAGAGGACTGAAATAAGTAACTTACATTATTGATTTGTTAATCTAGATCTGAATATGTAGGACAATCATGACAACTATTAATTTCTGTTCTCAGATATTATATTTTAAAAAATAGCAACACAGTTATTAATATCAGCTTGGAGATAAGATCACTTTCAAATTTATTTTAAACAAAGCGACTTCACATTTTTGGAGTTTGTCAAATAATGACATGTATTGCTGCAGTTGATGGAAAAAACAACTTTTATAGTGCGACCAGAGCTTTACCTCTGGATTTTACTTCCAAGATAATAAAGCAGTGACTCTTATTCATCATTCCTTGAGAGTTTAGTAAATATTACAATAAGTTCAGCTTACAGCAGAAACCTTCATTTAGCAATTACACAATTTCTTTTTTTAATCATAACCTCTTCGGGAAAGTTGTGATAACCAAAAAGGAAAAAGCAATTGCATTCAACAGCAAATTGAAGAAATAAACTCTTCTTGCATGCTGTCTTCAGGTTTCTTGGGCCCTCATAGAAAATGCATGATTCACATCATTCTATAAATTGTAGTTATTAAATAGCACTGCACTGTTTGTATTCTGTCGAGAAGCAATATTTTATCCTGTATAACAGAACAAAAAATGTAAATTATGTTCTCTAAAGTAACTAAAACAGACAAATGAGCTGTCAGGATGTAAAAAGTCAACTGACATGGACAATCTCTTTACTAGCTACAATGAAAATGTAGACCTGCTTCCACTACAGTTTATCTGTAGTTTTATGCTGAGTCATCAATTCCAACATAATTTGTGTGATTTATCCTTATAATAAGCCATGATTAAGTACAGAATGCAAATACATCTGGATTGAGAGACAGCATTCCTTTACAACAAAGCTCTAAGAGTCTGTTAAAAAGTAAATAATTGTGCAAATTAAGAAAAATTGAACTGCAAAAATTAGGAAAAACGTGAAAGATTGTGCTAAGTAACTAGGATGTGTTTTTTAAATGTTGACTTGTTTATTCTAGTTTTTAAAAAGCTAGTGGGTGTATATTTAAATGACTTTAGGCCTGTAGCTCTAAAAACACTTTAAGAATCTGGAGAATGTTATCTGTATGTGGCTTACAGCCCCACTATGTAAAAGAAACAGCCAGCTATGACTTGGCTACTCATATCAATCCACAAAGTGCCACTGTGGATACAGGTTTTTCATCTAACCAGTTCCTGATTTTAATCAGACCCTTGTCAAAGTTAGAAATGCTATTAATTTCCAGTTTGTTCAATGCCCTTATTATATCTCTCCACAAACTCCAAATGGGTTCATTCATTTTATATAGGAATATAATCATGCTTGTTTATAATTTGCCTTCTTTGGTATTTTAGAATGTCTTCATTATTTAACTGATTAAATGCTGATGATCTCACAAATGAACACAACAAGCGAGTAGCTGCCCAAGTTTCTTGTTCTTTTTCTCATGTGTGTCCCCTTTGTTAATTGTTACTGTTTTGTCAAGTAAAGCAGTTAGTGTGGTGTAGTGTCTCTTAAACCCTAAGGCTGCTAGTTTGCTTCCTGCCTGAATGCATCACTTAACTGATGTTTGCTTGTGCCGTACACAAAACAGCTGTACATTATCCTAAACATGTAAATCACGCTGGATAAAGGTGTCTGCCAAATGCACAATTTTAGTAAAATTAATGATGAATGTTTCCACTCTTCTATAATTGGTTCCCCCTTTTTGTATCTAATTCTTAAATCAGAAAGATTTTGCAAATTCTGATTTACATATTTTAGCATATATCTGAATACACATGAGCCTAATTAATTTCCCTGCATTTTGGGTATGGCTGAATATGTGGGCAGTGTGATGGACTGCATCCCCTTGAAATCAGGGTCCTACTGTCTGCTAATTGCTGCCTGAATAATGTCTGATCGTTTGTAACCTTTAAATGTCTATAAGTGGGTACAGTAGATGTAAAGAATAATGGGTTGCACAAGTTACTTGGCATCACTCTATTGAACCGTGCATAATAATTTACTTTAAACAAAAAAGATAACAGTGGTATTTCTTTCATTTCCTAGGAACATCTGAGTACTGGGGTGTTTTCTGAATAAAGATCTTTAGTGAAGCAGTATTTAGTTGTATGAAATTAAATCAAATGTGAAAAACTAGCTGTGCAAAAATATGGGTCCCCTTGTAATTTTGCTGATTTGAATGCATGTAACTGCTCAATACTGATTACTTGCAACACCAAATTGGTTGGATTAGCTTGTTAAGCCTTGAACTTCATAGACAGGTGTGTCCAATCATGAGAAAAGGTATTTGAGGTGGTCAATTGCAAGTTGTGCTTCCCTTTGACTCTCCTCTGAAGAGTGACAGCATGGGAATCCTCAAAGCAAACAAAGATTGTTCAGTATCATGGTTTAGGGGAAGGCTACAAAAAGCTATCTCAGAGGTTTAAACTGTCAGTTTCAACTGTAAGGATTGTAATCAGGAATAGAAGGCCACAAGCACAGTTGTTGTTAAACCCAGGTCTGGCAGGCCAAGAAAAATACAGGAGCAGCATATGCACAGGATTGTGAGAATGGTTACAGACAACCCACAGATCACCTCCAAAGACCTGCAAAAACATCTTGCTGTAGATGGTGTATCTGTACATCGTTCTACAATTCAGCGCAATTTGCACAAAGAACATCTGTATGGCAGGGTGATGAGAAAGAAGCCCTTTCTGTACTCATGCCACAAACAGAGTCGCTTGTTGTATGCAAATGCTCATTTAGACAAGCCAGATTCATTCTGGAACAAAGTGCTTTGGACTGATGAGACGAAAATGGAGTTATTTGGACATAACAAAAAGCGCTTTGCATGGCGGAAGAAAAACACTGCATTCTTAGAAAAACACCTGCTACCTACTGTCAAATTTGGTGGAGGTTCCATCATGCTGTGGGGCTGTGTGGCTAGTTCTGGGACTGGGGCCCTTGTTAAAGTCGAGGGTCAGATGAATTCAACCCAATATCAACAAATTCTCAGGATAATGTTCAAGCATCAGTCACAAAGTTGAAGTTACACAGGGGCTGGATATTCCAACAAGACAATGACCCAAAACACAGTTCGAAATCTACAAAGGCATTCATGCAGAGGGAGAAGTACAATGTTCTGGAATGGCCGTCACAATACCCTGACTTGAATATCATCGAAAATCTATGGGATGATTTGAAGCAGGTTGTCCATGCTCGGCAGCCATCCAATTTAACTGAACTGGAGAGATTTTGTATGGAAAAATGGTCAAAAATACCTCCATCCAGAATCCAGACACTCATCAACGGCTATAGGAGGCATCTATAGGCTGTTATATTTGCAAAAGGAGGCTCAACTAAGTATTGATATAATAATGTTGTTGGGGTGCCCAAATGTATGCAACTGTCTAATTTTGTGATGATGCATATTGCATATTTTCTGTTAATCCAATAAACTTAATGTCACTGCTGAAATACTACTGTTTCCATAAGGTATGTCATATATTAAAAGTAAGTTTCTACTTTGAAAGCTCAGCCAATGATAAACAAAAATCCAAAGAATTAAGAGGGGTTCCCAAAACTTTTCATATGACTGTTTTTTTAAAATATTTCCAATAGAGTAAAATTAAACAAAAATTGTAGTAATTTCTAAATTTTATGCAACAATTAATGTCCAAATTACTGTATATGAAATTTATATAGGGCGGCACGGTGGCGCAGTGGGTAGCGATGCTGCCTCGCAGTTAGGAGACCTCGGTTCGCTTCCCGGGTCCTCCCTGCGTGGAGTTTGCATGTTCTCCCCGTGTCTGCGTGGGTTTCCTCCGGGCGCTCCGGTTTCCTCCCACAGTCCAAAGACATGCTGGTTAGGTGGATTGGCTATTCTAAATTGGCCCTAGTGTGTGCTTGGTGTGTGGGTGTGTTTGTGTGTGTCCTGCAGTGGGTTGGCACCCTGCCCGGGATTGGTTCCTGCCTTGTGCCCTGTGTTGGCTGGGATTGGCTCCAGCAGACCCCCGTGACCCTGTGTTCGGATTCAGCGCGTTGGAAAATGGATGGATGGATGGAAATTTATATATATACATACAGTGGGTACGGAAAGTATTCAGACCCCCTTCAATTTTTCACTCTTTGTCATGTTGCAGCCATTTGCTAAAATCATTTAAATTAATTTTTTCCCTCATTAATGTACACACAGCACCCCATATTGACAGACAAAAAAAATAATTTTTGCAATTGTTGCAGATTTATTAAAAAAGAAAAACTGAAATATCACATGGTCCTAAGTATTCAGACCCTTTGCTCAGTATTTAGTAGAAGCACCCTTTTGAGCTAATACAGCCATGAGTCTTCTTGGGAAAGATGCAACAAGTTTTTCACACCTGGATTTGGGGATCCTCTGCCATTCCTCCTTGCAGATCCTCTCCAATTCTGTCAGGTTGGATGGTAAACGTTGGTGGACAGCCATTTTTAGGTCTCTCCAGAGATGCTCAATTGAGTTTAAGTCAGGGCTCTGGCTGGGCCATTCAAGAACAGTCACAGAGTTGTTGTGAAGCCACTCCTTCGTTATTTTAGCTGTGTGCTTAGGGTCATTGTCTTGTTGGAAGGTAAACCTTCGGCCCAGTCTGAGGTCCTTAGCACTCTGGAGAAGGTTTTTGTCCAGGATATCCCTGTACTTGGCCGCATTCATCTTTCCCTCGATTGCAACCAGTCGTCCTGTCCCTGCAGCTGAAAAATACCCCCACAGCATGATGCTGCCACCGCCATGCTTCACTGTGGGGACTGTATTGGACAAGTGATGAGCAGTGCCTGGTTGTCTCCACACATACCGCTTAGTATTAAGGCCAAAAAGTTCTATCTTGGTCTCATCAGACCAGAGAATCTTATTTCTCACCATCTCAGAGTCCTTCAGGTGTCTTTTAGCAAACTCCATGCGGGCTGTCATGTGTCTTGCACTGAGGTATGTGTGGAGACAACCAGGCACTGCTCATCACTTGTCCAATACAGTCCCCACTATCTATCTATCTATCTATCTATCTATCTATCTATCTATCTATCTATCTATCTATCTATCTATCTATCTATCTATATTAGACTTGCTTATTCCAATACAGGATTTGAGGGGCATTGTGTGCAAAGCAGGAACCAGTACCAGGTGTCAATAAATAGCAGGGTATTGTGACACCCACGTGTAGTGGCAAGGTTGGCACCAGACCACACAGTGGGCATCTTGTAGTACAGGACCGACCAGGATCAGATTTTTGAGAAGTCAGACATGGAGACACAGGCACAAAAAGGTAGTATTTCCAAACAAGAGTGGGTTTATTTACAGGTGCAACAAAACAACAAAAAATAATGTCCCAATCAAAAATAGTGAACAATATATACAGTGAAATTTCTAGTCCCCCAAAATGAAAAATACAAACAAAAATGTATATGCACAAAACAAAATTGGTAGTCTTCCTAAATGAAGAAAGGTAGTTCAGGAAGAAACTACACATAAAGTTCAAAGAATACCAAACATATTTACAAAAAAAAAGTGCACCAAAACCCAAAACCTATACAAATACCTCCACCAAAATAAAGCTAAACTAGGAGATACAAGTATCTATAATTAATAGGGTGACCAAGCGTCCTCTTTTGCCCGGACATGTCCACTTTTTACGTCCTGTCCGGGGCGTCCTGGCGGGTTTTATAAATCCACGAAAATGTCCGGTTTTTCATAGGACCATTACGCGTGTACGTAAATTGACTGGCGTTTTGCACACAATACTAGGGTACTACTTTTTTGCATGACGTAATTACCGGGAGGCTGCCTTGTGGGCAGGTCTGCGCCGCGCGCGCAAACACACAGACACAGACAGGGAGCAGAGCAGAGAGCGGAGCAGTATAGCAGGGAAAATGCCGAAGCGTAAGTGCAGCTTCACCGATGAACTGCAAAGAAAATTTCCCACATACCGTCCCGGTCGGGACAAGTGGGAGGCGGAGTGCACCGCGTGCAAAGCCGGTACATATGTCTCGGTATCCAATAAAGGTGCTGGGGATCTGAAAGCCCTCATGGACACCAAGAAACATAAAAAAGCTGTGCGAGGTGAGACTAGTTCATCTGCAAAGTTGACAGAGTTTTTTGTCAGACCAGGAAAAACAGAGGATGATGTAAATGCAGCAGAAGGTGCAATGGCTTTTCATACAGTGAAACATCACAACAGTTACAGGTCCATGGATTGCACCAGTACTTTGCTTAAAAAGGCATTTCCTGACTCTGACATTGCAAAAAAGTTTAGTAGTGCTCGCACCAAGACCGAAGCCATCGTCAATGGTGCTATAGTCCCCCACTCTGTTGAAATCACTCATGAAGCACTCAAAGAAATCCAGTACTGTGGTGTTTCCACAGACAGGAGTAACCACGGAGGAGTGAAAATATTCCCAGTCATAATCCAGTATTTTGACTGGAAGAAGGGTGGCGTGCAAAAAAAATTGATCGAAGTTAAAGACACACCCAATGAGACAGCAGAAACCATTGCAAAATATCTCACAGAAACCCTGGCAAAAAACAATCTGTAGGAAAAATGCATTGCATTTACTGGAGACAATTGCAACACAAATTTTGGAGGAATCCGACGTGATGAAGCTGGAAAGAATGTGTTTGCAAATTTGAAGAGTTTGCTGCAAAACAAGACTCTGATCGGTGTGGGTTGCCCAGCACACATATTGAATGATTGTGCACACCATGGGGCAGGCACAATAGAAATTGACATTGAGAATATCATATTCAAAATCTACCAGTACTTTCACATTTACACTGTGCGCACTGAGAGCCTGAAGGAGTATTGTGATTTTGTTGAGATTGATTACAGAAGGATGCTCTCTCACAGCAAGACAAGGTGGCTGTCATTGTTCCCAAGCATTGAGAGGATGTTACAGATGTTTCCAGCTTTAAAGGCATATTTTCTGTCTCAGCAAAAGCCACCCATAGCACTCAAGAGTTTTTCTGAAAATGATTTTGCTGAAATCTACCTTTGGCACATGCACACACTCATGTCTGTGTTCCACACCCACATTCAAGAAATGGAACAGGAGAACATGTCCATTATGGAAGTGAAGAAGATATTAAACAATATACATACCATTCTTCTTCAACGCAAGAGCAACAACTTCATGTCCCTTAAAGTTAAGGGACTACTGGCACAGAAGCGCAAAGATGGACTTGACAAAGGCTGTGACCAGTTCTGTGCAGATGTGCATGGCATGTACATTGCATGTCTGGAGTATCTGGAGAAGTGGATGACTCCCCATGGAAGAGTTCTCAACCTTCATGTGGATGGATCTGAGTGAGCCACCAAACTGGAATGATGTGGAGGCATACATCAATTACCTTGGAGAGAAGGGGGTGGCAGTTGATGATGTTAAGTGTTTTGACCAGGTCACCAATCTGAGGAAATTCACAGAAGCGTGCAACCATGATGAGGAGTTCAGTGGCCTGCAGGTACACCAGAAGTGGACCAAATATTTTGAAAAGGCAAAAAGCATTGCATGTTACTCAGAGCTACTGACAATTGCACAGTTTGTCTTTGCACTTCCCTCTCACAATGCAAATGTTGAGAGGGTTTTTTCACTAATGCAAAGCCAGTGGACCAAGGAGAGGAACCAGCTCTCCGTAGAGTCACTAAAGGGGATTCTACTAGTTCAGTACAACTTCAAAGACATGTCTTGCAAAGACTTTCATGCTTATTTGTTAAGCTATCGAAAACTGCTAGGAAAGATCAGCTCTACAGCAAAATATGGATGGGCTGACAAGGAGGATGAAGAAGAGAAGCAGGATGAAGAAGAAAACTAAAGATGAAAAGTCTAGATTCTTTTTGTTTAAGTTTTTTTGTCTTTGTGAGACTCTTCTGTTATTTATTTTATTACATTTAAGAGATATATTGTTGAAGCTGGAACAGAATAGTTCATATTTAGAACAATATTTAATTATTTATTTGAAGAGTCTAAGAGAGCTATTATTTTGTTATAAGTTTTTACAGATTTCATTTTATTTTATTACAGAGGTTAATTCTGCACCATTGAAGTATAATAAATAATGTTCATCAACCACCAAGAAGCTTGTCTGAATTCGTCTGGAGGCCGTGCCGATCGTCCTCTTTTTTGGAAATCAAAATATGGTCACCCTACTATAATATATACAAGAAATTTACAAAAATAAGGCACAAGCCACTGTTTGGTATACTAATTGGGAGGTGTTGGGGGAAAGAGGGAGAGGAGAGAGGAGAAGGAAAGAGGGGAGAGAGAAGAGGGGAAGAGAGAGGAGGAGAAGAAGAGAGAGAAAAAAACTCTGGGCATAAATCTTTACTCAATCCCGCGACAGACGCAGTTGCTTTCTGCACAGGTGCTTCTCTCGACCTTTGCAAGAGATGTAATAAATTGGGCACGCGAGTACGAACGCGAACTGGAGCGCATCCCGACGTGCTCCCTCGGAAGAGCCGATACGCACTACAAAAGTAAGTACTTCTTGGGAATTCCCTCTTCACACTAATGCATAGATGCACATTCTTACCTAAACACGCTTTGCACCTATCTTTGTCAACAGCAGGAGAAAAGAGACGCTCACCTTTGTGATGGGTTACGCGCAGTGTCCTCCAGCAGGTCTGACCTGCAGGCGCGCACGACCCGTCATTGGCGTCCCGCTTCATGAACCTACTGAAGACAAAGTTAAAATGACCGCTAAAGTGCACCCAATACTTAATGACTTAAACAGTTAAGTGCTTTAATGTTTATTTTGAAGTCGACTTTACCCAATTCATAGGACTTTCCTTTAAAGGGTAAGGCCTGGTAGGCGGATTACGACAGGTACACTCCCAAGAATACAATGTCCACAAAAACAATTCCTGGGAAAGGATTTTGGGTGAGGACTTGAAATCAATTATTAGTGATGAAGCACTTATTGCTCAAGTGACATTTTGATGCTTCATTTTAGTGGTCTCGTTTATTAAGGATCCCCGTCCTTAATTGCTTATTTTAGTTTTAAACCACTACATTCACTGTTTTTAATGGCTCTTAATTAGCAATAAGGTGTAAATGACAAAAGAGCCAGCAATTCTCCATCTACCTTGTTTTCATTTACACCTGTGTGGATTCATCATGCAGTATTTTGTTTAATAAAATACTTAAGAGAAAAATGTGATAGAGTGAAAATGATACATTTTAGGCTTCAGATCATTTTGGTGATACCCCTTTTTTCATTGGAAAGGAAAAAATCTACGATACAAGAACCTAACATTGCAGAATAACAAGCCATAAAAATAAACAAGGTCTGAGATTGACAAGGATTGGTTTCAAAGTAAACAGTTGGGTTGGAACAAAAACCTGTAGCCCCTGCAGCCCTACAGAACCTAAGTTGCAGACCCTGGCACTATAATATTCTGCTTATGAGAATATTCATTATCCATTAAAAGGGGTCCATAAAGGTGCCTGGGGTTTAGGAGCTTTGCTACTGTTTATAAATATTCTTCTTGCCAAATCATTCTCCTAAGCTTTTACCTCCTACTGCTGAATCTTTGCATACATTATTTTATTTTTTGTTTCTATGTTAAATTAATTGTGCTTATACTCACCTGAAAAGCTGTAAAATGAGGTAAATTCTAATTGACTGCATCATAAAATGTATGGAAAAGGAGATACAAGAAAAAATGATTGTTTCATGAAGAATAGGTAAAACAGTGTGTGCCTTTTTTATTGATTGATTTTTATAGATTTCACTAGTGCGAATAAATTACAAGTCAGCAAGGCATACTGTACTACATCTTATTCAGATCAGATCAGAAAACTCCTCCCCCATGTATCTTAAGAATAGAGAATGGAAAAAAAAGCTTGATGTGAAGTAATCAATCACAGAATACGGAAATAAGGTTAGCAATGGATCAACAAGCTCAATTAACTGAAGCACCATTGATAAATGCTCACAGGATACTAAAAAACTTGTGAATCCCTTCCCATAAAATACATTTATTCATTGCTAGTTTTAATGAAAACATTTTTATTGTGTTATGGTGCGATTGTTGTGTATTGTAAGTGTAAAAACATAAAATGATGTAATTGAACAAAATGTATGTGTGTAAGTACAGAAAATAGGACAGAATGATCAAACTTGTTTGTGTTTTGCGTACGTGACAAAAAGCATATATACTTTCTGGAAGTTTTCTTTCAATGATGTGTGTGACAAGAAAATATACCTTTAGGGTAAAGACTTTACCAATTGGAATAATACAAAATGAGTCAGGACGCTATTTTTATTGCTTACGTGGTCTACGATCAGGAGACTAGAAAGCTATAAAAGAGCAAGGATATCTGCGCTTGAGGCAGTTGAAGTGCGGTGTCCTAGGACTGTATTTCTCTGTCATTTTACCCTTGCCTGGTATGTATAAATAAAAGGTATTTACTAATTTTAATTTCTTCTCTGTCTTCAGTCACAAAAAGTGTCCACAGTTTTTTGGCGCCCGGACGTGGGGCAAGAGACGGCCGGTCGACTCCTCCAGTGAGACCATTTCAGTGATCCGTCTTACCAGCGGACTGCCGTCAACTTGAGTACTCCGGCAGCAGAGCATGCAGCTCCGGCAAAAGTTAGGACTGTATTTCTCTGTCATTTTACCCATGCCTGGTATGTATCAATAAAAGGTTTTTACTAATTTTAATTTTCTTCTCTGTCTTCAGTCACAAAAAGTGTCCACATAAGTTATCACAATAGTCTCTTCACTAAGCATTAATGTCCCAACTGAGTGTTACCCACACAGTGTTGGCAGACAACTAAGGATCATTCTGAATCCAAGACAGCCTAATATATAAACATTTTATTCCAGTAGTTTATAAATAGGGGACATTCAAAAAATGTGTCACAGTGAAAGTTACCAGACAACATTCATCACTTACAATTAGTCAAGGCCCTGATGCATTATGTACGTTCTAAATAGTGAAAGATATCTGTGCTATAAAATTGTCATTTGAGTTAGGGCCATGCTTTGCACAGAGTGAGAAAGAGTGTATTTATTCAGGCACAGACAGTCATTCTTATTGATAAATCTAATTGAAAGGTCCTTGTTTCCAGTGCTCTTTCAGATTACTTAGAGGTGCTCTCTTTTGAAAGCACTGTTACAGTTTAGAAATACAACCTGTATATCTTGAACACAGCCAGAAAGTATAAAGTAGTAAAACAGATATCATGACAAAAAGGTTATATTGGAGGCATATGTCATCTATATTGTAATCCAACTTACCATTATGTTTACTCCATATATTAACTATTGTGCACAGAAAACTTATATTTATAAAAGGTTCTATAGTATGTATAAGAAGAAATATACATTTAACTAGTGTCACTATTTTAGCCTTTTTCAGTTACTTTTATAATTACTCCATACAATTCGCGTTTGGACATTTAATAAAAGCCATAATCATGATCTTCTCTGAAAATGTTTATAACCTGAGCCACTTACTGAGTATAATCCTTTATACTATTCTTTTGAGAAAAGCTTCCTACTCACATTAATTTTCCTAGAATTTCTTTTTCCTCTTCTCACCAGCCTAAGTGTTTTCTATAAATTGTTATTAAAGAGGTCTTTTCTGGTCTCCATGAGGGATTCATGTCTAGTCCATATCTGCCAGACCTTTGCCAGCCAGGAATCTCTATCAAATGTTGTATAGTAATACAAGAGATTTGAGTATTCATTTGGTGTTTCAAATACAGAGAGTGAAACTGCCACACAAATACTCACGAAGATTGGGAATACTTTATGTAGTTAGCATGCTTTTTTATAATTAAAAAAGATTGCAAAGCAGTGCTGCTTAGTGACATGGTCAGTAAAGCAGACATGAGGTCTTGTAGGTGAAGACATCTAATGAAACATTTCCACAAAAACATATAAAATTGGTACTTGTGGCATCCTGTACTTTTATTTCACATTACTTAGCATTTTCTAACATTTTATGATCTCTTGGTATCTATAAGTATATTTGTTACTAGGCAACTGCTACGTGTCCCGAATAAAATGTAATAAAATTCTCATCCTTTCAATCAAAGTGTAAAAGATGGGCATAAATAACAGTAAATACGTTTCCTGTTTTTGATGTATGGTGGTCATTTGTGATGCACATGCACACATATGTAGAATCAAGTTGAAGAAAACCATTATTCTTCCTCACATCATTGCCAAGGGTTCCATGTGCAAACAGTCACAATCATTTACAGTTTTTACAGATACTGAAACATGGACCTCCCTCTAGGCTCATTTAAAGAGAAACCCTGGATTGTATTCCACCTTTTGTTATTTACAATTTTTAAAGTTATTGAGGCATGACTTTCAAGAGTTTTCTTCTTTTTCCAATTATTCAAGCAAGGCGGTCCCAGATAAGCTACTCAATTTTCTTTCCACTGGGGAATAAACTACATAGAGTTTAACTTTTTACTCAGTTTCCTCTATATGTGTTTTTAGGAATTACAACCCAAAGAGACATTTTCAGTGTTTTCTTTATCTTGCCTTTACCAAATTAATTTATTTTTCTCATCTTTTAGCTTATTTACTTTTATAAAAATAATCCATAGTAATATAGATCTGTCTCTAATAAACATATCTGCTAAAACTGTAAACTGGTAGTTTAAAACATACTGTAGTTCTGGTTTAGAATATTCTTCTCTTTTTTAAATGTTTTTGTACCACTTCTCTGGTGCAACACAGCTATTAAACTTTGTCGTTGTTTTTTAAATCATTGAAAATGACTGGTTTAATTTTTTGGTGATCACAGACTGACAACGATTTGATAAAAAGAACCATGAAATTGTTTTATGCCTGAATAAGAGCACAAATAAAAACTATTCTTTTTAAGCAAGAACTGTGCCTTCCTTGTATTGTATTCTTATTTTATTTGTAAACACTTTGCAGTGTTGCTTGCTGTGGAAAGTGGGATATAAAATTAACTTAATTTTCCATCTGTTCAGGGTCTTAGTATATTACGATACTGTAATGCCCACAGGTTACCAAAGCACAGGAGATCAGTTTTTTTATAGGCCCATTAAGAAAGATAAATAATGATAACTTACCAGACATAAGGAAGCAAATGGTGCCTTTAATACCATTTTGCTTCATCGAATGGGGAAAAAGGTCAAGGCTGTGCATCTTAATGCCCCCACAATTTCCTGGATTATGGACTACCAGATCAACAGACACTAGTTTGTGAGGCTCAGGGGCTGCATATCAGAAATGGTGATGAGTAATACTAGGACACCTCAGGGAGTTGACCTGTCTACCTTCCTATTTACCTCAAACAAAAGAGACATCGAGTACAATAAAAATGCTTGCCATCTACATAAATTCTTAGATGACTCCTCCGTCATAGGCTGCGTTAATAATGAAGATGATTCAGAATACAAGATGCTTGTGGAGGACTTTGTATTGTGGTGCAAGAAGAACCACCTGCATCTTAACATCAGCAAGACAAAAGAGTTGGTGGTGAATTTCCAGCATGCTAAACAACCTTTGAGACCAGTCGCCATCCAGGAGGAGGATGTGGAAGTGGTACATAACTACACGTATCTTGAAGTTCACATGAAAAGCTAACTGGACTGTTGTGAGAACACAGTAGCACTGTACAAGAAGGACCAGAGTAGACTGCACTGCATAAGGAGACTCAGGTTTTTTGATAAATGCAGCAAGCTGCTAGAAATGTTTTACCAATCCATAGTAGCCACTGTATTTTTCTACGTCGTGGTCTCCTGGGGAAGCAAGTTCAAATGACACAAAATGCCTGAAAAACTTTTCAGGAAAGCCTGCTCCATCAAAAGCCTAACAGTGGACACTCTGGAGACTGTTGTGGAAAAGAGGAAAGTGGCAAAATTGGGTGCCATTTTTAAAAATATCCTCCAGGAGGTGCTCTCTTGGTGAACTTTTAGCCACAAGGTCATTCTACTAAGAAGCATCTCTAGGGATCTTGTCTGACTGCTGCTATCAGGCAAGTCATGGCTTACTCCTGATATTTCAAATCAAAGACATAATTCCCTTAAAGTTCATTTGTACTCCTTGTGCTATTTCCGCACAATATTGATTTATTGATTGATTGATTGATTGGTAAGACTTTAGATACTGAAAAAATGCTTCTATTACTCATTTACTCTTGCATAAAAAGACCTTAACAAACGCTTCTTTAGGTCTTCAAAACACTTAAAACATTAGTAGTCAGGTTATTCATCTCTCTACAGTGTGGCATATTGACATGATGGGAAACTTGCTTGTTAATATGAAGGCTTCACAGGTCTTGTACTAAATATGTAATATCAAGAGAAATGTGTCTCAGCTAAGGTACCTCAGACCACTCCTAAGTGAAGTTTTGTTAGTAGGTTACATTGCAGAGGTGAATAAACACTTTACTGATACTTTGTAAGTGTTCTGAAGACCCTCACTCCTGTGAATCTATGTCTTTGTTTTTTTTTTATGTCTCTGCTGCTTTAAGCATCTGATTCCCCTCCGGATTAATAAAGTTTATCTAATTCAATGTAATCTTAATACAATTAGTTTCTATGTGTGGAAATGGTTTATGCAGTTCATGTTCACAGTGAAAGTCAGGCAGTCAATAAATTGTTACAGCATATTTTGCCAGCCCTGGTTTTAATGATTTGTTCATGGCTTTTCATTTCTAGACTTGTAACCACTATTTAATATGTCAAATAAAGAATAGTTATGTATAGATCTGTATTTTTGCATGTTTTATGTTTTATTTCTGATTTTATAATTTTTAATTTATTGTTTTACATATTTTGATGGATTTTCTGTTATGTTTACGATTATGTCTTATTACTTTAAATGTGCCGCCATTCCTTGCACTTTGGGGCTGAAGCCCTGGGAAAGCTGGACTACCACCACTCTTTGAGTTCTCCATCTGGCTATATAGGCCAGAGCTGAGAGAGGTCAAATCAGAAGATGATTGCATTTTGCATTTTTTTTTAATAAGCATTGCTGTTTTCTTATTGGATTCTATGATTTTTTTTATTATATTTTGCCCTGTTTTTGGATTTTGCTTTACAGGTTGTGTATTTGGATTTGTTTGCTATCAGATTGCCCTATAGGAAACTACTTTGTGTTTTATTGAGCATTTATTTGGCCATATTATTGACATAATGAAAAGTGCAACTCAAGCTATCTCCCAAAAGACGATGGCACCCATATTGAAAACAAACAGAAAACAGAGCCAGAAAAGATGGGAATAAAATATTCATATCTTAAAGGACTGATACAAATATATGTGCAAAGGTGAAATCTACATGTTTCAAAGCCTTGATAGAAAGTCAGAAAGAACAAAAACATGCAAGTATATCTCAGGAAAAAAAATTGTAAAGATCCTTACTATAACACTTTGGACTTGTTTGTACAAGCTCATTGTTTCCAATCTTCAGCCCTTTTGAGTGACCCTAAACCTCAGGTACAACAAGGCATTCTTTTGACATCAGTATTACAACGTTTTAAGCTTTTCTATTATCATCTTTATAAAAAGCATTTTAACTTTGTCCTACAGAAACAACTTCTGTCTAAAATAAGAGATGTGTGTAAAACACAGACATACCAAAGCACACTATATAGGCTGATGCTAGCTGGCATTCCAAGTAATACATTTAATCATTAGCTAACCTGATTTGGACAACCTAATTGTAAGGAATTATTTTTTATATTTTAACATTACCTTAATTTTTCTCAGATTAAACCATACTTTAAATCATAATGGGAAACACCAGGTAGTACAGGTTACTGATGGGCATTTCAAATTACTGAGTCAATTCTTTCAGAAGTGAATAGATTATTTTGATTTGTTTGATTCCTTTTTAGGATTAGACACTATTTAATGATTCATATATCATTTTTTATTACATACTGTTTATGTATATATAATTACTTATGTATTTTACATAATGATAATTAATATGACATTGTCCTGTTTCAGTACACAAAGCGTGACAAAACATTTAGTATGCATAATTAAAATGTTACTTTACAGAATCACAAATGAATGCGAATCATGTTACTCGTTCTTGGGTAATGATTCAATTCATGAATCAAATGAACAAGAATTGTGCAACTAGTTCTCTGTAATTATTCAGTTTGACCTAAAAAGAATCAGATAAAGATACATGCCCAGTACAGTTAATGAGCCGTAAAACAGCAAGCATTAAAGTTAGCAAGCAAATAATTGTTAGAAATTAGAAAATATTTCTATATGATTAATTTTTGTGTGACTAATTTGTTAAATATACAAAGGAACATTATTAGTTTTAATATTGTTTTATATATTCAGTTTGAAGCAATTCCAATAATGAATTATACAAAACAAAACAAAACAATGAGTGCATCCTAATATAAATGTGTTGTTACTATATTGTATTTGTATGATGAATGAGAGTAACATTAGTGGCACAGTTTTTGTTCATCGATCAATCATAACAATCACAAAAGAATTATAAATGTTGCGAGTTGACACTCGTGATATAAGTGGTTCTTTCACATATGCTTTAAACATCTATCAAAGCCAACGAAACTAAAGATGCTTTTGAGTTCATGAATCAATTCGCATGATTTATTGAAAAGAGTTGTTCAAAAAGAAAGCATTGTTCATGAGTCGCCTATTACTAGTACAGATAAAAAAGCATACAGCTCAAGATTTTGTGCTTGCCAATTCACAGGCTGTCATTTCTGACTTAAAGTATTGTTGGGTTAAATTTATTTAATCACCTGCACCAATTTTATTTTATACAAACACAATGATTATTTTTTTCCTTAAATTTAAATACAGCATTTTTCATTAAAATGTACATTTAGATATGTTATGAGGAAGTAGATTATATTTTTTCTTTATTTATGGTACAGTATGTGTTATGTAATGTAACAACTGAAAATTATACACTTTACTTTTGCTTATCATGTTATCATCTAATTTCTTTCTTTCTTTCTTTCTTTCTTTCTTTCTTTCTTTCTTTCTTTCTTTCTTTCTTTCTTTCAGAAGCTGGATCAACTTACCATTTGCATGAAATTGTATATAAGCCTTCTCTGCCAATTGAATGCTAATTGCTAAGGATGATGCTCATTCGCTATCCTTATAGATAGATGGAAAGAATCCATTCATCATAGGCACAAATTGAATCAGAAAATGTCTTTGATGCTCTTTGTTAGCTTTTTTTCACATGAGTGACTTGCAGAATGTAACAGCCTTACTAATAATGTTTGCTTTGTGCAAACATCACGCACATTTTAGAACACTGCAAGAACTAGCTAAAATGGCCTCTTGTAAATCACCTTAAACAGATTCTATAACTCCAACAACAAAAGCAAACATGTTACTAGCAGTCAGATATTATTGTAAAAACATTGGGAGACCTTTTGGCTTATTTATAGAATTCAAATTAAATGTTTACCTCTTTTCATACATGCATGCTATTCCAGGAATGTATTGGTAAATCCAAGAGGTCAATGTAATTCTGAACAACACTAAATCAATTTTAATTTTACAGATTGGTATATGTGTGAAAAAAGCCATAACTTCCCAGTTAAAGCATACAAAGCATCATAGCAACCTTGTTCATGGAACACTGATATTCATGTGAGTGAACCAGTCAGGGGACGTCAAAGTTTCATTTATCTGAACTTTGTTTTCTAAGGTTAAATGTTTAAAACGTTCTTGAAATTTTTATCCAAGTCAAAGCAATAACTAATAAGATAACCTGAACCGAGATCTAATTGTATGCCCTTTTCACAGAAACTATTGTATTTGCCTTTAGCAAGAAAAAAGGTGCACTGATAAGGCTGGGAAGGAGTGGGTGACTCTGGAAGAAGAATAATACACAGTGCTTGGCACATATCCTTTGAAAACTATCTGCCCTCTGTTTTTGTTCAGAAGGGACAGGTTAAATTCCTATTTTATAATTAATGAATATGTGTGGAAAATTCTCTTTTTTAGCATGTGCTGCACTCAAAAAAATGACTGAATAGCAAATGCAAACTAATTGGACTGCTCACATGTCTGTCATTGTTACAGCAAAGTAGCTGACTTCCAATTAAACAGATTTATGCAAATATGCCTTATCCATGTAAACATATTCCATCTGGTTCATGATCCCTCGTGTAGGTGGGTGCCTCTCATTTACATTATAGAAAGAGATAATATAGTCAGTGTTGGAGTCAATGAGTTAACGTGGTAGTAATTGAAAAGTGGAGCCTAATAGCAAAATTATTGTTTACTGAAAAGAGTTAACAGTAATTTGCAGTTTTGTGAAACACAAAAAAAATGTCAGTTACTTAAACACATTACCAAATTTTTGGTACACTTGTTAATATTCTGTAAAGTTAATTTGAGTGAAGGGAATTTAACATTAAATACAAGGATAAGCACTTTATTTAAACCATCTCCCCTTTTCCAAAATTTGAAGCTTGTTTACTCACTCATAACATCAAGGGTTTAGGATTACAGTACCCATCATGTAGCCTTTATTTAGAAATTATAATTCTGAAGTGCTGCTATTAGGTACTTTTTATGTTTTTTATGTAAGTTGGGGAAAGTGCAATGTAGATACTGAATAGTTTTCAATTTAGCCAAAACATAAGTAAATGTTAGACATGGAGAATAGTAAAGTGAGCTGAATAGACAATTTTAGTATGGAGAGACTGTAGGTGTCTTCAGTAGAGTATGAACTGTTGAAGGAAAATTTTTATATTAGCATAAAAATAGCAAATTAACATAAAAGAGCCATAAAAAGCAATTAAAAGCTTCTAAAACATTAGATTAAGCATAAATTAGAATGTTAAGAAAATAAGATAGGTCAAGTAAATAGTTAACTAAAAAATCAGTTATTTTGCATTATTTTTCAAGCTTACTGCAGAATTGCTAGTGTGGGAAAGAACAGAAAAAAGAACAAAAAATGACGTATAGAAACCTACTTAGAACAGGATAAGAAGATTGAGAACACCTGTGTCCAAGGATAGGAAGCTAAAGGAATGATACCACAGAGAAAAGATGGCTCTGAAAGGCACATACGAAGCCAGCTGAAATATTGAATCAGCAAAGATGGCAAGAAGGCATTGCTGCCAAGGTCAGGTGATGTAATGCAAGGAAAATGAAAAAATATGTTCCAACATAAATAAGTTTAGAAAATTAGTAATACTAGCATTTAACCTAAGTACAGAAATTAAATGTAAATTAAGCATGCCAAGCAAATGATTAAATAAAGGCACATGCTATATTTATTTTAAATCAAAGCTTAAGCTTCAGGCCACCATTATAAAAAAGTTTGGAAGGCTTAGGAAAGGAAAAGATGAGAGGAAACCCATATATGGAATCAAGGCCATGGCCAGTTAAAGAAATAAGAAAAACAAACTAGAACTAAACAATAGACAAGTAGAAATACCGAGGGGCCAGCTGCAGGAAAGTGAGGAGATAATAAGGGTTCCCATGGGAACTCAAGGTATGGGCCGGACAGGAGTAGAGGGGAGTCAGAAAAAAAGAGCAAATGAGCTAGTTTGAACGAGGTCGAAGTAAAAAGGAAATGACAAAAGAAAAGCCCAAAGATTGTAAGAGGAAGCCATCTGCCCAGCCTTAGACCAATCAAAAATGAAGAAAACAGAAACTAGAGAGAAACAATGGACAGTAAAAACAGGTGCAGAATGAGCTAATTGAGCAAGGACAAAGTGATAAGAAATGATATAAAAGTTTTGGGTTTTGAACTGTTCGGAGCTCAGCTCAATTTGGCCGTATTGGGTTGAGTCCTTGTTATTATTATGGTTATTTTATTGCAATAAAACTGGAGATTCAGTTTGCCTATCCTGAGTCTCCTAATAGCCTTTATTTCAGGTAAAGAGCCTTCTGGTGACAAATTTTTCGCCATGACAGAACCACTAGGCAGATTTAACATTGATATTACAATTTTAGTAGTGTAGCCCACTTTTTTATAGGTGAAATCTATTCTCATCTGTGATAGCAGAACGGTCAGTGAGAATGTTAGGGGGCCTGAAAATAGCTAGAACACTTCACAAGGTTTTCCAATAGGTGGTGAACACATTGGTTTGTCAACTAATGGAAAAAGGACTGTTGCTAAGAAAAGTACCAGCAGCAATTGTCAAATATATATGCAGTACATGTCATGTCAAAACAAAAGAAAAAAAAGTAAGAAAAATCCTTCTAGTGTTTTGATGAAGTACAATAAACTCATTGTTTTTTTTTAGTGCTGTGAAAGACAGCTGCAATGAAGTCCACAAAGGAAAACACACATATCCTTTGCATAGTTCTGCCAGGACTTTTCTGTGCCTCTTCCTTTTGTTTAAGTTTGTTATAATTGCTTTTTTACCTTGTTTTATATTATTGTACATTTTTCTTTTATATTTAATTTTTTCAGTGTAATCATTTATTTGTAATTGTTGCCTTATTAGTTAATTCTTTGTTAATTTCTATTTTGTTATTGTTTAGTTATTCTGTGCTGTACTTGCTCTCATGTGTTTTAAAATCTAAGCCAAACAGGGCAGTTCTCCTCTAATGAAGTAGTTGTGCAGCCTTTAAAGCTTCTTCAAGTGTCGCTGTAATTGCTGAGGCATAGAGCCTTTCTTCTTGTCTGTGGCTCCCCTTCTCTGATTAGATCACATTCATTTAGAAGAGCAATTTTCACTGATGTGTTTGAGCTACTGGATGTCTGTGTCTGTCTGTCTGTCTGTCTATCATCTTCTTTAAGCAGAATTTATTTTAATTTAGATGATTAGATTAACCTTTTGTTCTGTGGTTATCCCCTTTGCTATAAAATCTGGAAAAAAATGGAGAATATTTGTTCATTCCTGAGATGAAGCATCTAATACAAGTAGCAGCATCAGATACAAGTAATAATTAGTTATGAATGGAACAGGATTCAGTCTCATGGCATATTCACACCACACCAACATTTACTTACAACATAGCTGTTTACTGCCATTGATTAAACTAACATGTACATATTTAGGATATGAGAGGAACTGGAATATACAGAACAAAAAAGAGAAAATCTCAAGCATGGAGAGAGAGTGCAAACTCCACAAGTCCAATTAAGCAGGTTAAGAGATGAAGCTTAGTAGTAAATGGTGCTAATTACTGTTCCATCATGCCAGCATTTTATGGCCACTGAATATGGAATACATTATACATGCCAACATTCACATTTTATGTTTTTTTCTCTATGTAAAAGTTTTTTTAAACAAATATTAACTTATAATTTTCACTCACCAATCTAATTACTTGAACTTGTATCTGTTATCTTGACTTTTCAACATAGTTAACAAACATTATTAACATCTTCAGTGAAAGAACCAAAAAGCCATGCAATAGTCATGAATATACTATATTACTGGTATAAAAATTGTAAGATATAGATGTATTTTCCTAATACTTTTCTATGACTTCATAAAATATGGTTTAAACTACAACATCACTAATATATTAACAGGTTACATTCAACAGACTTATGTAAAGTGTCGCTGCCAGAATATACAGTAGTAAATTCAGAACCACTTAGCTGGCTTGACTATAAAGATTTCCAGTCCCTTTCATGTTAATACTTAAAGTCTACTCTATTCACCTCCAAATGCAGAAGTCAAGCATTCTTGGCTTCTTACATATGGTGCTTATCATAAATAAACAACTGTTGAGATCCTTTTCTAAAAGTTTTGCAATGCAATTCCTAATTAACACTCACTTAGTGTTGTAGTTGACATGTCAAAAATAATATAATTATAATAATGATTTGCAGTTTACAAGTCACCAAGAACTTTTAGCAGTAGCAAGACACACAAAAATTGTAGTTTAAAAAAGGAGTTACTGGTAGTCTAAAAAAGGAACTAAATTATAAAAGATATATGGTGAAATCTGTTAATATTTGTTTTGCTCACCATTTTCCAGTAATATAGACATGAGTGCCTGCCTTATATTAACCAGCTGCTGCAGATGAATCAAAAATATCATAGAGCAAAAACAAATCTTCTTATATAATACGGTGCCATGGCTGTATGCAGTGTGTCATTACAGTCACCTGCAGCTCCTAAACCATTTGACCTACTGACCTGAAACTTAGTACACATATATGGTCAACGAAGGTCAAGGGTCAATGGAGTATGGCAAGTCAAGTGTATTCACTGCACATTATTGTGCAGTACGCCGTTACTGGTGTAAAATAAACACAGTCTTGAACATAAAACATATGTTCATATTATTTAATGTTATGTTCTACAAACCGCCATCTTGTCTACTGTTTGTTATTGGGCATGTCCTTTGGAAGTTGCTCTGATTGTGCCATGAGAGTAATACTTTGCTGTCACATGCATGTTATACAGTATCTGAGCTTTCAGATTACTTTATAAAAAAATCTTATGATGTAATGGTTTTCAACTAAATGTTCTTTACTTAACTACAGTTCTGGTTCATGTAGTTATCTTTTATTAACAGGTTAAAGGAAATTATGATCCACTTCTAACTAAGAATGTGAATTACATATAGGGTTTTTGTTTCCTTGTTCTCAGTCTCTCTAGGTTCTGACTTTAGTTCTCAATCTGTCTACCTTCTCATTCTTTTTTCCCTGTGTTTTTCTTGCCTTTCCCTTTAAGGCATAACAAGTGCACAGCAAAGGAAAAAGAGAGTCCAGAATGGTTGGAGAATAAGGAAATGGAGGTAGTGAAGAGTGCTTGTTCTGGTGGTTCTTTGTGGAAAAGTGGACCACCCATCCCATGAGTTAATAAGGTACCCACTGTTATATTTATAAAGATATGAAATATAAAAAATGTATAAAATACAAAGTTCACAAAGACTTCGTTGTTTTCTATTTTATTATTTACTTTGTTTCCAATTAGCTTTGTATCACATCCTTATAGTTTTGTCAGGGCTTCTGTGAATTTTCAGGTGGCTTTTGAGTACTACCCAGTTTTTCTATGGCCACTGTATCTTCATAAGTAAAGTTTAAGAAATGCTGTAAAATATTAAACATAAACCACAACATTATTAGGAAATATTGAATCTTAGCAACACATTAAAAAATGTAATAACCTGAATCAGATGCGTTATTCCTGACCATATGGGGCCAGACATTTTGGAAAATTAAAGAAATAAATAGTAAATCAGGAAATTGGAGGTCTTCTCTGGGATCAGTAATCAGTGTGAAGGGAGCATAAGGAAAGAAACTCTAGTCAAATGCCAAAATAACCAGAAGTAACTGTCTTTTTACAAAAAAGGTAGTCACAAATTGTTAGCTAATTTAAGTTATTTGTCAAAAACCAAAAATAATTTAGAAATTCTTTCCCTAACTTGCCAGGATTCACCTAGACTTTTAATTGCAAATCCAAAGATTTTACTGCTTCTAAATGAGAACTGCCATCCTAAACAGACGTGACATGATGAGGTAACATCCTGGTCCATTGTGCCAGCAACAGACATTGTTACTAATGACCTAATGACTACAGCACTTGAGAGTCCTAATTCAATACAACATTCTATCTTTGCAAAAACAAAAAATTCTTTTAAGATTAGGGACCAGGAAAGAATAAAAAACAAATAAAGGAAAGGGAGAAGAAGACAATCACATATATAAAGAAAAATTAAAGCAGTGGTGAGGTACAGGTATATCCTAACAACAAGCTGTTCTAAATACAGTCTGTGGGTCACTGAAGAGTGCCTACAGATGATTCAATATTTATTCATCCTGCTTTTGTGCTGATGATTGTGAGTGATGTCTGCTAAAGTCTGGGACCATGTGAAATTGACATGTTCCTCAAAAGAAAACAGAATTATTATGTTTAACTTATATTATCATGATCTGGGCTCTATGTTGCTGAAGTAAAACTGGAAAACACTCCTTTTCTAAATCACATTTTAGTCCACACTCATAGGAACAATTAACAAAACTTAAAAGCACAAAATGTTAAGCAACAAGTTGACTACATTTCTGTTTTATAAGATTCAGTAAAATTGAAAGACATCTCCAGAGTTGCTGTCATATGGTAGGAGAGGTGGGTACGTGGTCTTCTGGTCAAATCTGAAAGACAGAAGCGTTTCTGCTTAGGATAAACTTCTTGTATTAGGAGAAAAGTACTTTTACTCTCATTATGGTGAGATATGAGACTTGCGCATTAATGCAAGAAAATAGGTACAAGTACCTCACAAGTACCAGAATGTAGAATGACTTCTTGTAGCAGTACTATTTGGCAGTAAGGTAAAGGCAACAGCTCTGACGCCTTCCTGTGGGCATTGTGTGCAGACAGTGTAAGTGTAGCACTTTTGTGTAAGGTTCAGAATACAGTCTTCATAGGTAACTGCCTCTTTCACCAGCCAATAATAGATAGATAGTTAGATAGATAGATACTTTATTAATAATCCACATTCTTACATTAACAGTTCCATATCTTTGCTTTATGTAACAGCAGTTGGTAATCCCAACACTGGCATTGGTACAAAGAGGGCTTGCTGCAACCATAGGTGGATTGCTTAAAAATCTTACTGTATTAGCTTTACTATTCAGCAGCCATAGAGATGAAAACTTAACCTTCATGATTTGTTTCACATTCAGTCGCAACAGCTTGTGTTCTTCAGCCATCTTGAAATACTGGAGAGTCTGCTCATGGAATGTTAATTTGAAATAGGTGACTTAGGAGAACAGTGAGAATGCTATGCATCCTGCATCCCAGTGTGACATCAGGATTGATTAGTACAACTGTAGTTGAGCTCCCTTCTTTATAATATTACAAAAATATGTACTTTTTATTATCTCATTTTTTATTTTTGTACATGCTTTTACTGCGTTTTCTCTATTCATGCATAGAACACAAACACAAGTGCAGGGTTTAAATAAATGTCCATTTTAAAGATATACCTTCACATAGGCTTCTTCTTCAATAATAAATATCTTACTTTTTCCTCCACTTCTCCCATGTGAACTTTGCCATTCTTCTCTCCCAATTCCAAATCCATGTTTAAGATTAGACACTTTGTTTTATGTTGCACCTAGGAGTACTTCCTGTACCAAGACATCGCAATGAGGAAGCACATCCGGGTGAGGTGGACGTCCTGAAAAATAGGGACAACTACTCTCAGCAGCTCTGTAGGGTGGCACCCACAGACACCCAGCTGGGCTGCCCAGTGGAACTACAGTTCTCAAGTTGGTGCCACTTAGCCCACAGGGGTACATAATACCCTGACAGATGCTCTCCCCTGTGTATGTGTGTGTGTGTGTGTGTGTGTGTGTGCGTGCGTGTGTGTGTGTGTGTGTGTGCGTGTGTGTATACAGTCATCCCTCACCTATCGCGGGGGTTATGTTCCAGAGCCCCCTGCAATAGGTGAAAATCCACAAAGTGGCGACCTATATTTATTTTATTATTTGTATATATTTTAAGGCTTTATAAACCCTTCCCACACTCTTATAAACCTTTCTCACTCGCTTATTAACCTTTCCCACACTCATAAACACTTCCTATGCTTAAACACTTTCTACACTCTTAAACACTGCAGAGCAACAGTACGTGCAGCGATCAGACGTCGATGTGTCTGCCACTCGCTTTGTGAAGGGGGGCAGCTGAACGCACGCTAAGCAGAAGTGGACTTTGTGCTGGCTTTGTGCTGCTTGTCGCTCTGCGTGTCAATAATGTAAAAGCCTGTACAGCAGCTGTTTTCCTGTCTCACTGCCTTGTCTTGCGTGAAGTTAAAATGTTTTATAATAGAGAGATGTTACTCATATCCTTAGCCCGACATCCACATATCATATGTGTTAACAAAGTGTGTTTTATAAGTTTACATGTGTTTAAAGCATGTGGGATGGGTATTTTAAGGTTTAAACTATAAAAATGTTTATTTATGTGGTTTTTCTATATCGCAGATTTTCACCTATCGCTGATGGATCTGGAACGTAACTTCCGGGATAGGCGAGTGATCACTTGTATTTAAAAAACCTGCAATGATACAGTGAAGTCGCAATAGGTGAACCACGATATGGTGAGGGACGACTGTGTGTGTATATATATATATATTTAGTTTATTGTAAGTATTGAACAGTTAGCTAATCAATTCGAAGAGATGCAATTGCAAGAACGAGATCGCACAAAGTCAAAAGTACGAAAGGCTTCTCCACCGTTAAAGCACTCTCTTGATATTTAATGTGACTCTTTAACTCAGAAAAGCGCTGCATCATCATCACCTTCTTCGACAGTCACACTTGAACGGATGGAACTCGATACTATCCTACAAATGCTACATAAACTTAAAGTTAAAGTGGAAAGACAGGAACAATCTACAATTAGCGCAAAAACCAACACTCATAGCTCCAGAGATGATATATTGGACATGCTAGTGCAGAATCAAGCTGAATGTCAAAAAAATCAAGCTGAAAGTCATAAAGCAATCAGTGAAATGGCTAAAACGCTAACCAAACAAAGGAAAACTCCTGCGCCATGTGGTGAAGTACCACACAGGCAGGTCCCTTTATTTTCAGGTGACCCATTGGCTTATGCAGACTTTATTAGGGCTTCTGATAACGCTGTTGGGGATGTGTTAGAAAACCCTCAAGATAAATTAGATTATTTGATCCAATTCACAAGAGGTCCTGCCCAGAATTTAGATAAAGGCAGTGTGCGACTGCCATCAAGTCGAGGTTATGTTATGAAAAGGCCAGAAAGCAACATTAAACTTACTTTAGTGATGAAGTATTCATAGCTGATGCATACACAGAAGGGGCACTGAAGTGGTCTCAATTGTAGCAAAATGATAGTGCAGCCCCAGAGAATATGCATCCTTTCTTGATAGCTGTATGGACGCAATGACAAGTGCAGGGAGTCGTGACGTATTCAACAACATTCCAAATATTTGCATAATAATCCCTTAAGCTCCTATATTCTTTATGAGATAAGTGACAAAGCTGGGCCTTTGAATTTAAAGAAATGGAAGCAAGAAGGGCAGGTATTGATCACCTAATCACCTTTCTACATCGTCGGGTAAGGATGGTGATAGGTCCCTTATATGGAGATGTTTCACAAGGTAGCACAGAGAAAAAAGGAAAGACTGACAAAAGTAGGTCTCCTCAGAAGTACAGACAGAGATCGGGAGGTATTTTTACCACAAGTATTTCTGATGCTGATGAAAAGGGGACTCGAGAAACCTCTGTCAAAAAGACTGTTAATGATTCCTGTGCATTTAAAAAGCCTTGTGTATTCTGCAATGTCCAACATATCCTTGCTGAGTGTAGTAAAATCAAAGAACTGCCACATAAAGAAAGAATTGACTTTTTAAAATCTAAAGGTTTATGTTTTCGTTGTCACAAACAGGGACACCTTGCTAAGAACTGTAAAGAAAGAATGAAATGTCAGACATGTTCTTTTCAGCACCCAGATATCTTGCATATCAAAAAAAAGGTTGGAGCGACACCTACGGCTATAGCCAGCGTGGCAACACCTACTGAAAGGGAGACCGAGACTGGAACTTGTATCTTTACTGGGGCCGGTGAAGAGTGTGCGCTGTACGTGGTTCCCATTAAAGTAAAATCTAAGAAAAGTGAAAGTTATGTGGAAACGTACGCCTTTATAGATGTCGGCAGTACAGTAACAATCTGCACCGAAAAGCTCTGGAGACAATTAAAATTTCAAGGGCAAAAAACACAATTATTCCACAAAATTCTGAGTAATTATGATAATGATTCAAAAATGCTAACTCAATGTTCTGTCTTATCAGATTTATAAGTCTGTGGTCTCAATGATGATGAATATATTGATTTGCCAAAGGTCTTTACACAGGTCTCCATTCCAGTGAACAGAGAAAGTATTCCACTACAAGAAGATATCGATAAGTGGGCTTATCTTAAAGAGGTATGTCTATCTCGTATTGACTCTGATGTTGATCTTTTAATAGGAATCAACTACCCAGAAATCTTCGAGCAGTTGCGAATCATACCTAGCCAAGGAGGTGGACCTCATGCTATGAAGGTGCCTTGAGCATGGGAAAGGCGCTATATAAATAAAATGTATTATTATTATTATTATTATGAAAACTACACATGGATGGGTGGTTGGCAGATCATATAACGATATTGATGACCTCACAAAACAAAGTGGTAAGCTGCCCAAACATTCAATCAATCATATGTCAATAACAGAAATTGAAGATATGTTGCTGCAACAGTACAACACAGATTTCCCAGAGCGCAGCTGTGAAGACAAAGAGGAAATGTAACAGGAGGACATCAAGTTCATGCACATAGCCTCAGAATCTGCGAGACTGGTAGGTGGCCACTATTGTTTAAATTTGCCTTTGAAGGATGAAACACTTAAAATGCCGAACAATCGCTGTATTGCTGAACAGAGTGCTATTGGACTCAAAAGAAAATTGAGCAAAAATTCAGGTTACGGTAAGGGTAGGGTAAATTCAGGTAAGGATGAAGGTAATCTAAGTAAAGACCTAGAAGAATTCAAAATGACAATACATCTTTTTGGTGCTACTTCTTCACCCAGTTGTGCTTCTTATGCTTTGTGTAGAACAGCCGAAGATGCCAGAGATACATTTCCAGAAGAAGCAGCTAACACCATTGTCAATAATTTCTATGTGGATGACTGTTTAAGGTTGGTGGCAACAGAAGAACAAGCAATAAAGCTGGCAAAGGACCTCCAAGCTCTATGCTTCAAAGAGGGATTTTATTTGACTAAGTGGGTGAATAACAACAGAGCAGTTTTATTGTCTATTCCTGAAGAAGACAGAGCTCATGAACAAAAGTCTTACCTTGTCTTAACCAATGAAGAGGGCAAAAAGCATTGTTCATTCCTGATAGGCAAGTCAAGAGTTGCACCATTGAAGCATGTCACGATTCCAAGATTGGAGCTGACAGCAGCCATTGTGGCAGTTAAAATGGACAAAATGCTAAAAGGTGAGCTTCAAATACCCTTATAAGAATCTACATTTTGGACTGATAGCACCACAGTGCTAAAATACATTTCAAATGAAAGCACTCGATTCAGGACCTTTGTTGCCAACAGAATCTCCGTGATTAGAGATCATTCACAACCTTCGCAATGGAGGTATGTCACATCTGCCCTTAATCCGGCTGATCAAGCATCCAGAGGGCTAAGCATAGAAAACTTTATCAAAAGCACCACATGGTCACAAGGTCCAAGTTTCTTATTGAAGCCAGGACGTGAGTGGCCAAAAAGACATGTTCAACTGAACGATTCACTTTTTGAAGATGATCCAGAAGTTAAAACTTGTGCAGTTAACATGACAAGAATAGAGGAGGCAACCAAGCCCATCAACAAACTAATCACCTACTTTTCAGATTGGCTACGCTTGAAGAAAGTAATGGCTTGGTTCCTCAAGTTTAAAGACATACTGCTGCACTTAAGAAATGAAAGAAAAACATTTCAACTAGAAGTCAGTCAATCTAAAAGTCATCCATCCATCCATCCATCCATCTATCCATTGTCCAACCTGCTATAAAGTAATCCAGAAAAACAAAAATCACTCATCGCAAAGCACTTGAAAAGATATAAAATGACCTTAAAACCAAGATGGAATACTGAGAGTTGGAGGAAGACTCAGCAAAGCTGCAATGCCTGAAGAAGCTAAACATCCTGCAATTCTTCACAAGCATTCACATGGTGCTTCTCTCATATTGCAGCACATTCATAAACAAATCGGACATTGTGGGCACAACTATGTGCTCGCACAGTTACGCCAGAAATACTGGATACCTCAGGCAAACTCAGCTATCAGAAAAATAATTTCAAAGTGCAAAACATGCAGAAGATACAATGCAAAAGCAGGTGAGCAAAAAATGGCAGATTTGTCAGTAGATCGCCTAGCACCCAACCAACCACTGTTCACCAATGTAGGAGTTGATTATTTTGGTCCTTTGCAAGTCAAAAGAGGACGAAGTCTGGTCAAGAGGTACGGAGTAATCTTCTGCGCACATAGAGACTGCACATAGCCTAGACACTGATTCCTGTATCCAAGCCATTCGCCGATTTACGTGCAGAAGAGGACAAGTTAAAATAATGCGCTCAGACAATGGAACAAATTTTGCTGGAGCAGAAAGAGAGCTACAAGAGCTACTAAAAATTTGGAACATGAAAAAATTGGCAACACTATGATGCAGAAAGAAATCAAATGGATTTTCAATCCACTGTCAGCCTCTCATCAAGGTGGAGTGAGGGAAGGACAAATCAGAAACATAAGAAAGATTTTAAATTCAACACTAAACCAACAAACACTTGATGATCAAAGTCTTCATACAATGATGTGTGAAGTGGAATCATTAACAGACCCCTTACAAAGACATCAGATGACCCAAATGATTTGGAACCACTCACACCCAATCACTTGCTGTTAATGAAGGCACAACCAGATATACCACCTGAACTTGTTTCAGAAAATGAACAATGCTCACGAAGACACTGGAAGCAAGTTCTATACATGGCAGATTTGTTTTGGAAAAGATGGACTAATGACTATTTGCCAATACTTCAAGAATGTCAAAAATGGCTTGCACCAAGAAGAAAGTTTGAACCAGGGGATGTTGTTTTAATTGTAGATGAAGCTGCACCTCTCAATTCCTGGGTAATGGGTTGAGTCATCAAGACAATGCCAGATGCCAAAGGTGCAGTCAGAAGAGTTTGTGTGCAGACCAAAACCAGCACACTGAACAAAACCGTGAATAAACTGTGCCTCCTTCAAGAAACAGCTAACGTTTGAAATAAGACATTTTTTAAATGTTTGTTTGCAGTGTTATTGCTAGTAATTTTAAAACAATAGTTAATGTAAAAGTAAAGTTAATTGGCTCAATATTTAAGTATAGTAATTGTCTTCGCTCCTGCATAGCCAATTAGGGGCCAGAAATGTAAGAGCCAATCTTAGTAAGTTAAAGTTTTGAGTTAAACCCCTATTAATGTTTTCCTAATTTTAATACAATATAAATTTCTTCCATAGTCATAGACAATGGTGTAGTCTTTTCCCCCTATAAGTTAGTAAGAGATAGAACTTTCTTGCTATAACTGAGATGCAGTGTGATAATTGAGTCAGTTGTTGTTTAGAACAGGTCCCAGTACATAGGGACTTAAAAGACCAATTTTCAGCTTAGAAATGGGATAGGCATACAGTTTTCTGAACGTCTAGAAATGGTTCAGAAATGTCGTCGTTTAGAAGTGGTTCAGGAACGTTAAGTAATTAGTACCGATTTGAGATGTAACAAGATTTAAGCTTTGAACAGAACTTTTCTTTTTTTTTTGCTATTTAAATTTTCTTTTTTGTATGAACTGCTTTACTTTGAATTTTAACTAGAACTTTTAAAAATGAAGATATTTTGTCTGTGGAATTATTTCAGCACATCAGACTTTTGTTGAATCCCATTTTTAAGCTAGAGCTGCTGAACTTTGGTAATTTTGGAAAAAATGCAGCTACATTTTTATATATATCTATATCTCTATCTCTTATATAATATATTGTTGCAGGTGGCTGGGGGGCGACCCAGCTGGGACGCCCCGGAGGACTGGAAGAGGGCTTACGCCTTCCCAAGACTGCATGGGATCGACCGCCCTGGCGGCTATGGGGACCACGAGTACAGAGCATGGAAGCTCATCCCTGTAGGGGCCCATGGTCACCGCCAGGGGGCACCCCAATGCCTTGGGAGCTCTGGACCTCAGCACTTCTGCCACACCTGGAAGTGCTGGGGGGAAGAGGATCGGGGACACCCGGAGTGCTTCCGGGTACGCAGCCGGCACTTGCGCCACACTGGGGAGTGCCGGTGGAAGATTGCCGGGAAGCACCTGGTGCACATCCGGGTGATTATAAAATGTGCCACCTCCCTTCATTCAGGACTTGAGTTGGGTGGAAGACGGACGAGGTCTGGGAGAGGAAAGAGGCGGCCTGAAGAAGAGAAGGCATTGTGTGTTGTGGCCAGGACTTTGGGGTCTTGGGGACTGTGAGCACTTAATTGTAAATATGGCTGTGTATAATAAACGTGTGTGGGGTGATTTGAATGTGTCTGCCTGTCTGCGTCCGGGTCATGTTCTATATACAGTATATATATATATATATATATAATAATATTTCTATGTAATACGCTACCGTGGCTGTTCGTTTGTCCGTCCAGTATTTTAAATCACCTGTAGCTCGCAAACCGTTTCACCTATTAAGCTGAAATTTGGTACACATATACTACGTGACGTCTACTATCTGCTTTCGGGGTGATCATTTTTATTACTCTTTTTATTTTTATTTTATTTTATTGTAGGATCAACTCTCTGCAGCGCGCAGCAGGGTGGCCGAGCGGTGCATGCATACGTGCGCCATTCTTATTCCCTACCACCTTCGCGGTCACTTCCCCTACCTCTTCATATCTTAAATCATTCTTGAGGCAGATTGAAGACTTAAGTGCCAGCTTAAGTGAAAAATTAAGAAAAACGTACTTGCAACACAATAACTAACTTAATCAGTTTTAACGCTAAAATGTATATATAATGTATATATATATATGTATGTATATATATATATATATATATATATATATGTATATATATATATATGTATATATATATGTATATGTATATATATATATATATGTATATATATGTATATATATATGTATATATATATATATGTATATGTATATGTATATATGTGTATATGTATATGTATATATATATGTGTGTATATATATGTATATATGTAATGAATTATTATTATTATTATATATATATTACAGTACCTGCTAAACTATACAAAGAGTACACAACACTTAATTGGGGCTCATCAGATGTACGTAGCTTTGCTTCCCCTTATACATACATGAATACATACATACATATACATATACACCTAAGCACATTTCAGTCTCTCTCTCTCTCTCTTTCTATGTCAGTAAAACTGTAGATCTTGATCTGTATTAATAATGGCTTTCAGAATGTTATGTTATAATCTTTTCTTCTATTTAGTTGCCCGGGCAAACAAGCAGAGAGGACTCAGACTATTTAAGCATTCAAGTGAAATTCCACTATTTTTTCAGTTCCCTTCCAATTTAAGATTTGTTTTTCAGACTGATACTTCAGATATTAAAATCTGGAAATATACTGTAAACTTCAGATAATGTTGTTTTTCAGTTGCCATCATTTACAGTGTCCTTCATGATCTGTCATTATCACTGAGCTTCGTGACACACATGCACAAAATAACCACCACTCTTTCATAGTCACTAAGCACTCCTCTTTTAACCATTCTAATTTTAATTAGAGGCAGCAAAGGCAGCTTAGAATGTGTATGTATAACTGTGAATGATGGAATACTAATTGCTTAAGCAAGAACAGTAATTAGAAAACACTTCCAATAAAAAGTTTTTTTTTTCTTTTATCAAGTTTCCATCTTCTTAACACCATTTCTCTTTCTGTCCCTCTCTCTCACACACACACACACACACACACACACACACACACACACACACACACACACACACATTCATTGTATACACATTTACTATAATAAACATACTGATATTTTATAAGATAGCTATGATAATAGAGGTTTGGTTATGAAATCTCTCTGCAAGGCAAACCAGCCATTTCTTGTATTTGTTAAATTCCACCTGGCTCAGATTAATGAGATAATGATTATTAGAATCAGATGTGCAAGTTTAGCAATTTAACAATCAAATGGGTTAAATGGGTGGTAACCACAGATACTGGGCTGTCTCAAGGAGAAGTTTTTGTAATGACTAAGCTAGCACAGTTTTGGCATAGATAAAATCATAGTTTGTATCAATAAAGTTACAGTCAGCAGGAAATAACACACCAAACCAAATTTTCAGGATGTAGTGTTCAACCACTCATAAAGAAATTTGGGCAAGCTGATAATAAAAAATGCAGTGGAAACCTAAAAAGCAGTCCGTACCTGCTGAATGGTACTTAAAGGTGTCTTCCTTAAAGTGCATACTCAGCATATTCAAGTCATCTGGTACCAAAGTATACAGTTCATCTGTTTTCAAAGAAATTATCTTATAAGGGTGTATTACAGCTAAGAAAGCATTTCTGTCAAAAGGCAATATCCAGAAGACATTCTAGTATTTGAATGATCATGAACAACAACCACTGCCATTTGTATTGAACAATAAATCCAAATTTGGTTTTAAAGATACCAAAATATCAGAATATGAGTTAGTATAGAGTATATTGATGGCTGTCTGCAGCATTCTGTGAAAAATGGTGATAACACTTTAAGGGTGTAAGGGTGCCTTTAAGGCAACAGTGTAGAAAATCTGGTCGAAATCCAATGAAATGATAATCACTGCTGAAAATTATAAATACTGTAGATTTATATTGATTTTTTTTTATTTATTTTGATTCATCATGCTATAGATAGACAAAAACTTTACTTTCCCTCAGAGGTAAATTTGTCCTTTTACAGGAGCTGCTTATATAGATAGATGCACACACAATATGGTCTGAACATACACCAGAATGACTAAAATGGAAGACAATTAAAAAAGAAAGAAAACTTCTGACTTAGCAGTCACAGAACCAGTGAGGCATTATGTAGGCGTATTGCCGTGGGTATAAAGGAGCCCCAGTAGCTTTTCTTGACACACTTCTGCTGAATAATTTGTTGGGTGTGTGGAGCCCCATGCAATGTCACCTAAAGCCATAACCAAATGACCAGGAGATGGAAGAATTGAGACACAGACAATGATGACTGTTCAAAAAAGAAAAAAAAACATTTTAGTTTATTGCAAAGGTGCCAATAACTTTCAGTTTAAATAATGCACAAAGACAATAATACAAAAATAAGCTCCCACAAACACAGTTTTAGTCCACCCAAAAATATAAAAAAATACAATACAAATAAAAAATCAGAAGTAAACTGCCCTTACATGTCCTGATATTTGCAAACTTAAATGCTGTTGTCCCTCTTCTCTCTCTACTCAGCAGTAAAGAAGCATCTGTAAGCCAGACAACCAGTCAACCAATCAACTTGCACTTTTATTTTGCTAGCCCTTTCTGTTTTTTTTTTTGTGTTTTTTCTAGCCCTCTTGCCTAGCCAACTCACAACTTCCGGGAGAATCCCAAGGCGTTCCCAGGCCAGTCGAGAGACATAGTCCCTCCAGTGTGTCCTGGGTCTTCCCCGGGGCCTCCTCCCGTTTTGGACGTGCCCGGAACACCTCACCAGGGAGGCGTCCAGGAGGCATCCTGATCAGATGCCCGAGCCACCTCATCTGACTCCTCTCGATGCGGAGGAGCAGCGGCTCTACTCTGAGCCCCTCCCGGATGACTGAGCTTCTCACCCTATCTTTAAGGGAAAGCCCAGACACCCTGCGGAGGAAACTCATTTCAGCCGCTTGTATTCATGATCTCGTTCTTTCGGTCACTACCCATAGCTCATGACCATAGGTGAGGGTAGGAACATAGATCGACTGGTAAATTGAGAGCTTCGCCTTGCGGCTCAGCTCCTTTTTCACCACAACAGACCGATGCAGAGCCCGCATTACTGCGGATGCCGCACCGATCCGCCTGTCGATCTCGCACTCCATTCTTCCCTCACTCGTGAACAAGACCCCGAGATACTTGAACTCCTCCACTTGGGGCAGGATCTCGCTACCAACCCTGAGAGGGCACTCCACCCTTTTCCGGCTGAGGACCATGGTCTCGGATTTGGAGGTGCTGATTCTCATCCCAGCCGCTTCACACTCGGCTGCGAACCGATCCAGAGAGAGCTGAAGATCACGGCCTGATAAAGCAAACAGGACAACATCATCTGCAAAAAGCAGTGACCCAATCCTGAGCCCACCAAACCGGACCCCCTCAACACCCTGGCTGCGCCTAGAAATTCTGTCCATAAAAGTTATGAACAGAATCGGTGACAAAGGGCAGCCCTGGCGGAGTCCAACTCTCACTGGAAACGGGTTCGACTTACTGCCGGCAATGCGGACCAGGCTCTGGCAACGATCGTACAGGGACCGAACAGCCCTTATCAGGGGGGCCGGTACCCCATACTCTCGGAGTACCCCCCACAGGATTCCCCGAGGGACACGGTCGAATGCCTTTTCCAAGTCCACAAAACACATGTAGACTGGTTGGGCAAACTCCCATGCACCCTCCAGGACCCTGCTAAGGGTATAGAGCTGGTCCACTGTTCCGCGACCAGGATGAAAACCACACTGTTCCTCCTGAATCCGAGGCTCGACTATCCGACGGACCCTCCTCTCCAGAACCCCCGAATAGACTTTTCCAGGGAGGCTGAGGAGTGTGATCCCTCTGTAGTTGGAACACACCCTCCAGTCCCCCTTCTTAAAGAGGGGGACCACCACCCCGGTCTGCCAATCCAGAGCTTTGTTCAGGTGACAATAAACCTTTCAACATGATTTACTGGTATATTCGTGGGAAATCTTTGCTATACATTATTGATATAGACCATAAAAGTGCTACATACAGTGAAACAAACTTATGGAGAAAGAATATACAAGAAATAGTGGAAGAAATTGTTAGACATAGTTAAAATGGATCAAGCATGTCTAGTTCTGATGTTACAACTTTTAACCTAAAATCAAAGCTAATGCAGTATCATACACTAGAAAATATATAAATAGCAGTGATTAAAGACAGTTAATGAAGCAGCTTCTCTTACCTCGATAAGCGTAATGACAAAGATTCTGGCTTCTTGTGGCTAGAGTCTTTCAGGTGTACTGTATTTTATTAGAAAGAGGAGTGATAAGTGGGACTTTCATCAGAGCTTATATCATCTCCTCCTGGAAAACCTTGAAGCACTTTATATTGAGTTTTGTGCTTAGTTAATTGGCACAGTGCTAAACTAACATAGGAAATTGTATTCAAAGCATCTCACATGTGATGTTGAGTTTTGTAATTTAAAGGATTAATCATGTTTAATTATACTCCATGTTACTGCACAGTGACATTCATGACTTTATTTTTTTTATCACTAACAATCCTTTCATATAAAAAGTGATATGCTTTAAGATATGTTCTACTCTGAGAAAATTTCTTTTTTTTTTTTTTTTTTTTTTTAAGTCAAGACAGAAAGGGTGCAGGACAGGGATAAGGTCCTTATTGTGGAAGAGGGGCAACACTGATATCTTTGAAGCACTTTCAAGTGCAATGTGAATAAATAGCCACCAATGGGCTATGTGCTTAGTGTCCAAAGGGTAGTTAATCTGAATGCATTGGTATAAGAAGGAGAAGATGCAGAATGGGCAAGGAATCAGAAGAGGTCTCTCCATCTGTTAGGTATCAACAATGGGCTCCCACATGTTATAGCTGAAGCACTGATAACATTTATAGAAAGCAAACTGAGTCAGTGCCTCGCAGTTAGGAGACCCGGGTTCGCTTCCCGGGTCCACCCTGCGTGGAGTTTGCATGTTCTCCCCGTGTCTGCGTGGGTTTCCTCCGGGCACTCCGGTTTCCTCCCATGGTCCAAAGACATGCAGGTTAGGTGGATTGGCGATTCTAAATTTGCCCTAGTGTGTGCTTGGTGTGTGGGTGTGTTTGTGTGTGTCCTGCGGTGGGTTGGCACCCTGCCCGGGACTGGTTCCCTGCCTTGTGCCCTGTGTTGGCTGGGATTGGCTCCAGCAGACCCCCGTGACCCTGTGTTCGGATTCAGCGGGTTGGAAAATGGATGGATGGATGAAACTGAGTCAGAGACAAAAAGTGTTCCTGGTTCTTTAGGCTCAGTTACTTTATCTGTTTATATTATTGCACATGGTAGGTTGGAAGATTCAAAATGACTGTTGCCAGCTGTTAGGCTTATTTGTGCAACCTGTGAGAATGTAGGTATTCCGCCGTGCTTAGTATGCTTGTGCTGCATGTAGAATCTCAGCACTTGATGTTCAAAAGAGTTAGATTCACAGTATGTTCATTGTCAACTTTGTCTGATCGTTTCTTAAAACTACTGAGTAATCCTGAAAATTACTACTTACTTGTTTATTAATCCTGATTGTCTATTGCTTACCATTTACCTTGTATTTTGTTTTTCTTTCCTCATTGAATTTTTTAGCCTAATTTTTTACATGTAGTCTGCAGCAAGTTAGTTGGAGGACCAAATCCAGATTTATGCGTGTGTGTATATATACACTTCCGGTCAAAAGTTTTAGAACATCTCCGTTTTTCCAGTTTGTCTTCATATTTAATCAGATGAAATGTAATAAATGATCTAAAATGGTGAAAAGTTCATTAGTAAACTGCCAGATGTTTAAATTTAAAGTTAAGGTTAGCATAAACTGAAAAAAAGAAATATCAGAATATTACAAATGGGCCTTCTTCAGGGAACAACTAACAGGTTACAACCTACAGATATTCTGCAGCAATTAAAGTAATGTAGCCTTACAAGTTGAAGCAGTCAATATCTATAGGTGTCCCAACATCTGTTGATTACTTAAAAATCCTCTTTCTTAAAGCAGAGTTGGAACAGACTGTGTTACTACATCCTCTGAAGTACTATTTGGACAACATTCCAGTGATAGTGGGAGAAAATGGCAATTAACAAATGAGTTGAGACAGAGCATTATTATCCTTAGAAGTGTAGGCCTTTCATTTAAAGAAATTGCAAAAAAAAAAAAAAAGAAAGTGTCAACGAGTATGGTGTGCTACACAATCCAAGGGCAATTGGAAACTGGAAGCAACTTTGATAGGAAGAGATGTGGCAGACCCAAAGTCACAACCCTATCAGAGGACAAGTTTCTGAGGGTCACCAGCTTGAGTGACAGGTGCCTCACTACACAACAGCTTCAAGTGCAGCTTAACAATGGTCAAAAAAAGCAAGTCTTAGTTTCTGCTATGAAGAGCTGACTTCGTCCAATCTGTAGTAGTCCACAGTTAGTATTTCAAGGCCCTATTTTGTCCTTCAAGGAATGGCTATCTTAGTGCCACTCACCCTGTCAAACCTGCAGCACAAAGTCTCCTCTTCATACATATTGCAGAAGGTCAAATGATAGTAAATTTTGTAAAAAGGATGGACGTGACTGTGGCACATGGCAGCATAAAATGCTGGTCTGTAGGATAACATTGGATATCAAGAAGAGGTTGAGAGTTAGGGCAGAGCCAAGAATTACCTGGTGGAAGATGAAAAAGGAAGACAGTAAGGTGGAGTTCAGGAAGGAAGTAAGACTGGTACTAGGTGACAATTAAGAGTAACAGATAGCTGGACAAATACAGTAGAAAGATGTAGGGGAGACAGCTAGAAGGGTGCTTGGTGTGATAGTTGGACACATGAAGGAGGACAAGGAAACCTGGTGGTGGAATGGGAGAAGTAAAGGTGAGTATACAGAGGAAGAGGTTGATGAGAAGAAGTGGGATAGTCAGAGAGATTAATAGAATAGACAGGAGTACAAGGTGATGAGGTGTAAGGTGAAGAGAGAGGTGATGAAGGCTAAAGATAAGGCATATGATGAGTTGCATGAAAGACTGGACATTAAGGTGGGAGAAAAGGGCCTGTACCGATTGGGACCGAGCTGGTAAAGATGGGCAGCAGGTTAGGATGATAAAGGATAATGATGGAAACATACTCACAAGCGAGGAGTGTTGAATAGATGGAAAGAGTACTTTGAAAGTTTGATGAATAGAAGAGAATGAGAGAGAGAGATGTTTGGATGATGTGGAGACAGTAAACCAGGAAGTGCAACGGATTAGCAAGTTGGAAGTAAAGACAGCTATGAATAGGATGAAGAATGTGAAGGCTGTTGGTCCAGATGACATACCTGTGTTTAGGAGAGATAGCAGTAGCGTTTTTAACTAGATTGTTTAATGCAATCTGGAAAGTAAGGATGCCTGAAGACTGGAGAAGACGTGTACTACTACTGGTACCGATTTTAAAGAATAAGGGCGATGTGCAGAGCTATAGTAATTACAGAAGGATAAAACTTATCAGCCAGAGCATGATGTTATGGGAAAGAGTAGTGGGAGCTAGTTTAAGAAGGGAGGTGATGATTAGCAAGCAGCATTGTGATTTCATGCTAGGAAATAAGATTACAAATAAGATGTTTGCTCTGAGGGTGTTGATGAAGAAGCATAGAAAGGCCAGAAGGAGTTGCATTATGTCTTTTTGGACTTGGAGAAAGCAAATGACATTGTACCTAGAGAGGAGTTGTGGTATAGGAGGTGAGGAGTGGCAGAGAAGTATGTAAGAGTGGTACAGGATATGTAAGAGGGAAGTGTGACAATGGTGAAGTCTGCGGTAGGAGTGATGGATGTGTTCAAGGTGGAGGTGGGACTATGATGTTTGCAGATGACATCGTGATCTGTAATGCGAATAGGGAGCAGGTTGAGGAGATCCTGGAGAGGTGGACATATGCGCTAGAAAGGAGAAGAATGAAGGTCAGGAGGACCAAGACAACATACATATGTGTAAATGAGAGGGTGATCAGAGGAATGGTGAGAATGCAGGGATCAGAGTTGGTGAAGGTGGATGAGTTTAAATACTTGGGATCAACAGTACAGAGTAATAGGTGGTGTGGAGGAGAGGTGAAGAAGATTGTGCAGGCAAGGTGGAATGGGTGGAGAAGAGTGTCAGGAGTGATTTGTAACAGATTGGTACCAGCAAGAGTGAAAGGTAAGGTCTACAAGACAGTAGTCAGACCAGTTATATGGGTTGGAGACGGTGACACTGACAAAAAGACAGGAGAGAAAGTTGAAAGTGAAAGAGTTAAAGATCTTAAGATTTGCGTTATGTGCGACAAGGATGGACAGGATTAAAAACGGGTACATTAGAGGGTCAGCTCAGGTTGGACGGTTTGGAGACAAATCCAAAGAGGCGAAAGGGAGTAGCTGAAAGATGAACAAGTGTGTGTGTGCGCGCGCACGCATGTGCGTGTATTTATATTGTGGACCACCAGGGCGAGTACAGCCACCCTAACTCGACACAGACAGGCAGAGACACGAGTTGCCACAAAACACACGTTTTATTTTCAGTTCCCAACACACAATGTTCACAGGGCAAAGCATAACACAGTCCCTTTTCCTCTTTCGTCTCTTCCTTCTTTGCTGCCTCCACTCCTCTACCAGCAAGCTTCGTCCACTTCCTCCAGACTCTGGCTCCTCATATGGAGTGAGGTGGCCCCTTTTATATTTGAAGGGCTCCACGTGCTCCCAAATCTTCTTCCGGCAGTACTTCTGGATATGGCGGAAGTGTTGCACCTCAGGGCTTAGCAATTGTCTAGGTTCCCCCTAGCAATGACCACGGGCCCCAGCAGGGTTGAGCTTCTAAGCTATAAACCTGTGGCCCCTCTGTAAGTGTTCTAGGGGAGGTATTGCCTGAATATTCCCTCTCTCCTTCCATCACGGGGGGTTCCGCCACATTGGCCCTCCCTCAGCTGAGCCTTATGGGGCAAAGCGGCCCATCACACGAGGGCTGTCTTCCTCCAGGATGGGGAGCCAACGTACTCCAATCCGCAGTTCCACCCTGAAATGACATAAGAAAAGGACGGGAAACCAAATTGTGGCAGCCATAACACCGTTGCCCCAGGGATCGGCATGCTCCCGCCACCAGTACACATGGCCTCTTCTCCTGGCATGCCAATCCACTTGCCAACAACTACGGCTGGTGTCTGCACCTGGCCTTTTTTTTCCCCCATCAGAGTGGGTGCAGTGCGTCCATGAGCCTTCGGCAACTTTCTCTCCTTTTTTTTTTTTTTTTTTCTCTGAAGCACAGCTTCAGCATGTGCCGCTGACAAGCCGCAGGTGTGTGTGCACTGCTGTGCTGCTGTGTATGTGCACGCCTTGCACTGCCATATGGGTCTCCTGCCTACCGACGGCCAGGAGGTCCCATCTGGGATGCCATTGTGGACCACCAAGGTGCGTACAGCTGCCCTAACATGACACAGACAGGCACAGACACAAGTTGCCACACAACACACGTATACACATTATACACACACACACAACACATATATATCTATATTTGTGTGTGTGTACCCAAATGCATTGCACACCACCCATACTTTCATCTGAAAGTTTTTATTCTATCCATTTCAATATCAAGTTTTATGTCTTGCAAACAATAACTTAAGTTATAAACCTTCTCTGTGCAATTATATTCATTTTCAAAAGTAAACACTGAAACACCAAGCAACCTGCTGGTTTTTTTATATATATATTTTTTTTTCATTGTAATGCAGCTGCTCATTGCTATACTGCGCAGTGGGGCTATCAAATGCTTCAATACCCCTTAAAAGAGAAAATTCTGTGGTATGTTGCTGCTTTGTTTGTTTCCAAATATTAAATTCCAACCATTGCTGATTGTCAGTGATCTAACTGGCAGTAGATGAGAAATAATATATTGTTTCTGGGAACTGTTTAACTGAAAATTGAATATTCTCCCTAGTTTCATGTTTAACAGGAACTTAATGAACTTAACAGATTTGTAACAACTGAAATGGCACCCAATGTTTAGAATAGTAATCTGCCCCAAAACATTACAAGAGTTAAAAAAAGCAACATGGCAAAGGTGTAGATGTACTATAATTACAGTTGCAAGGAAATACCTGAGAAAATAAATCTGTACAGCTTGGAAAGAGGGAGGTCAAGAAAAAACCAGCTTAAAGACCTAAAGAAAAGTCTGTAAGATAATCACTATTAGAAAACTGACAACTGCAACAGAAGTTATGGGATAAAACCGAGAAAGAGCATAACTTCTGCATGTAGAGATTACTTAACTTTAGGAGTATGCAGAAAGACCTTTTATGTGTGTTTTTTCTAAGTATAGGGAAAGTATTGTAATTGTCCAAAAAATTTGATGTCAAGATTTTGATGACTCTTGACGTTTTAGACTTCCCTGACTTTCTCGTATATAAAGTGTAGGGAAAATATTGGAATTCTCCAAAAATTTAGACCTTCCTGAGTCAGAAAATAAAGTTTTTGGAATAATGTCTGTGTGTGTGTTGCGTGCGTGCGTGTGTGTGTGTGTGTGTGTGTGTGTGTGTGTGTTTGTAAACATGATAAGTTGAGAACGCTTTCATTTATGTCAACCAAATTTTGCATACAAGTATTAGGTACAAAATGTAGATTTCTATCAACTTTTGGGCTATTTCCGCTAACCGTAAGTGGTACTTTACCTTTTATTCATGCAGCTGCATAGTCTGATTTATTCAACTTCACTTTTATAATAATTGTACAATATATTATTAATTTGATTTGATTTGTTGTTAATGGTTCTTTAAAGTACATAATATAAAAATTTACTCATTGTCTTGTGGTTTACTCCTCAAATACCCATCCCCATATCTGAGTATACGAGAAAGTCTAGGGGGGACCACTCCTGATTTTTTTTACAATTAAGTTATATATACAGTTTAAGTTCAGCTGCAATCAGCACATTAACATATCATCTATTCCGACTTTTTATGCAGCATTCACAACAACAAACAGATGTGCTTGCTTGGCACAGGTTTGTTGTAGTTCAGTTACACAGACAAATGAGAAAATATCTTAAGTGTTAAAGGTTTGTAGGTTTATCTAAATCTAGTCTTGTGATTGCATAAAATGTTTCTATTTCAGATTTGATGGATTTTGGAGACAAAAGGATTGTACCCCAGGCATTTAGGATTCAAGTGTATTTAATTAGATTCATTTTAGCAGAGTACCGTTTATATTCGCGTATAAGTCAGGTCTTGAAACCCGAAAAATCGGTCATAAAATCAGACCGACTTATACGCCCATTCAAAAATGCAACATTTATTTATTTTTTTACATCTTCTTGCCTCCTCCAATCCCGCATCAGTTTCTCAGACACATTGAATTTTGTTGCAGCAGCGCAGTTATCAATTTCTTTCACTACTTTCAGAATAGTTTGGGTATTACCGTGTGGTCACATAGGCACAATAGAGACAGACAGAGAGAGAGGTTAGGAGCATGTGCTGATACAGCATATTGCCACACTTACATAGAAAAAAAAGGCAGTGTGCTCCATGGTTAATCTCTCAGGTGTGCGTTAGCATATCATAATCCCTTGTACCAACAGCGTGAGTTTTCCACATTCGACTTATATGACAGACATAAAATACCAGAAATTATACTGTAAAATCAAGTTACAAACTTATCCACGGGAGAAATTATCCGCCAGTATACATGGTATATCGCCTATCTTCATTCTAACTCAAGTTTAAGGAGCAGTTTTATCCAGTTGTTGCTTTTGTTGTGGTATGTGGCTTTTTTGGGGATGGGAAAATGGATGTATGATTAACACAGAAAAGAAAATATATCTTAAACTACACATCAAGAATAACAACATTAAACATCTTCCCTGTTCCTCTGAAGTTTTATTTAAACATACTGTAGCAGGCCGTTAAACATGCAGAAGAGTGGAACAAGAACAGATCAAATTAACTAAACCCATTCTTTAACAGGCTTGACTCATTCTTGTCAGTCCATCCTTCCCACAACATTTCTAGCATCTGTGTGCAAGCTGAGGAAGTTCGAGAATCCCAACTGCTATCTGCACCATGCACGACCTACAATGACATTACACCTTTTGGTCTCCAGCTCTCTCTCCTTTCCCTGGTTTGTATGTCTCTGCTGATCAAGTGAGGAGAGGTCTAAGAAAACTCCGCATTTACAAGGTTTCAGGGCCAGGTAGAATCAGCCTCAGGGTGCTGAAAAATATGCCAGCCAGCTCTTCAGGGTTCTTCAGCACCTATTTTCCTTTCCCTGAATTTGCAGAAGGTTCCCCAACTGTAGAAAACATGCTGTGTGGTCCCAGTGCCAAAGAAAGGGTATTCCAGTGATCCCAAGGACTTCAGACCAGTAGCTCTTACTTCATATATCATGAAGACCTTTGAAAGGCTGGTCCAAAAACAGCTACAACATTTAGTTTCAGAACATCTGGATCCTCTGCAGTTTGCCTATCAGGCAATTACAGATGTGGACAATGCTTTCACCTACATACTCTAGCATGCTACACAGCATCCTACTCCCACTTGGGCAAAGCCAGCACCGCAGTCAGGATCACATTCTTTGACTTTTCCTATGCTTTTAACACCATTCTGCCTCATTGACTGAGGAAAAACCTTAAGGTTTTGAATTTTGATGCTCTCACAATCTCCTGGATCATGGACTACCTGACCAACAAACCACAGTTAGTGAGGCTGAGGGAGTATATGTCAGAAATTGTGGTGTGTAATACTGGAACACCTCAGGGAAATGTCCTGTCTCCCTTCCTATTCATTCGCCACACAACACACTTCTAGCAAAATACCAGCGCCCACCACCTACAGATATTTTTAACTGACTCATACAATACAATACAATACATGAGGCCCCAGGTAGGCTGGCCGTGCAGTGGGTGTCAAAAAGAAGAGGGTCAATACAATACAATACAATACACAGAACAGAACAAATCCTGAATACAGTATAAAAATAAAAATTTTACAAATACAGACCAGAATTTAACAGTAGATGATATCACATAATGTGATTTGGATTTGTTTATAGAGTCCTGGGGCCTCATGTATAACGCCGTGCATAGAATTCACACTATAACATGACGTAAGCACAAAAGCTGAAATGTGCTTACACACAGAAAAATCCAGATGCAGGAATCTGTGCGTTCGCCAACTTCCGCGTTCTTCCGCTACATAAATCCCGCTCAGCGTGGAAATAAACGCACGTGCACGCGCTTGCTGTCCTGCCCCAACTCCTCCCAGAATTACACCTCTTTGAATATGCAAATCAATATAAATAGCCCTTAAGCCCAGCATTCTGTGAAAAGGCAATGGCAAAAGTACGAGGAAAAATAGAAGAATTTCAGCGAATACCAATTGGAGGCAAAGAAAAACGTACTATTTGTTGGTTTAAACAGTTATATAAGCAACAAAAGGAAGTTGATCGAGTGACATAGCGTGTCGGAGAAACTCGAAAGCTCAAGTTCACAAAGTCGCACAGTGCCCAAAATAACAAAGTTGTCACATATCAAAGTCGGCATGAAAAGGCGACTCGTAGCCCACCGTCTGAGTGTCATATGAAAGCTTACTAGGGTACAGTGAAAAAAAAGGCACACAGTGTGAAAAAAGTACGAAATGTCAACTTTAATCTTGAAATTTCCACTTTAATCACGTAGTTTATTTTGTCATTAAAGTAGAACATCATAAACTTCATCTTAAAATCGTTTAATTTACTAGTATCTCAAATCCCATCGTAACTAAAGTAGCACGTTAAATGCTTTGTTGTGTATTTGATCTTATATGTGCTCTGTGTGCCTAAATCACTACGTGCTCTTCCTCCGACAGGATACAGAATCCATTATGTTCGTAATATTACAGCTCTCTGAGTAATTAAAATACTGAGAAGTATACGTGATATCATTTTCATGATGATACGAGTTAAAGCATGTTATTAAACATGGGAACACGGTGGCGCAGTGATTGTTCATGTCTTACAGCAAGATGCTTGCTGCACCATGCGCGACCTTCAATGAAATGCTTCATTACAGAAGTACTGTCTTTTTCAAACGTACTAACCCCCAATTCCTGTCCTTACTTTTCTTTCTCCAAATACCCAATCGCCACACAATCAGCTCTGTAATAGACGTTAAGCCATCTGTAAGCTTAGAATGCCGATTCTTCGAAACTTTTAAGGAACATTGAAATATCTTCATAATGTTTAATTATTCTATCCATCTATCCTTCCAGTGTCGTGCCAGCCACAGCATGAAAACAGAGCGAGGCAGGAACAATCAGTGAACAAAGCTCAAGCTTGCTAGTGCTGCGGCACCATGTAGTTAAAGTTAAAGTTTTATCTGTATAATATAATCAACATATTTTGCTGCATTTCATTTTAAAAATGATATTGTCATCATACGTAAATACGCGCTTTATAAAGTGGCTCAGGATGTGCAATATTATAACTGTATCATAAGTACAGTTACCTCACGGTAACTTGCAAGTTCAAACAGTTCTACAAGGAGCACTTGAGCTGCCATCGTGGATGTGGATCTAAAAAAGGGTAACCACACAGGAACAGTAGCACTGCCTAGACGCTGGATGCCGCCAGTCTGCAAAACCTTGCGTACGACAGGGTATGAGGTACCATGGAAAAGTGCGTGGCTTTACGCCAAGTGTAGGTTTTATACATTGCGATTTCAACGTGGAAACGTTCTTACACAACATTTCTGTGAGTACGCACCGTTTATACATGAGGCCCCTGGAGACCTCAACCATCAAGCTGCCTCCCCCATTTGGCCATTCCACAGCTGAAACATTGCTTGTCCAGCCAATCCGATGAAAGGACCCCTCTACCCCACGATTCCTGTGATCCTCCATCAGGGATGACTTTACCTTAGGCAGGCAAAACAACTTGGCAGGTGGTCCGTGGAACCAAGTGCCACGTTTGAGTACCGAGAAGAAAAACAGAATAGGTGAGAGTTAGTAACAAATTATAACTATCATGTTACTTATGTTTTAGTGCTAATGACTAACAACAGAGATGCAGTCTGTACAGTTAATCAGCAGTTCTAGTCAGGATATGCTAAACTGAATTAGTGAGTTTTCAGCTGGAATTTAAAAGCTGAGATTGATGGGGCATCTCTTATAATAGCAGGCAGACCATTCCACAGTTTTAGGGAACTGTAACTAAAAGCTCAACCTCCCACTATTATTTTATTAATCCTTGGAATCATAAGCAGATCGGCATCTTAAGATCTTAATGTATGCTCTGGTTTGTAAGTCATGATAAGTTCAGACAAGTAAGCCGGACCTTGGCCATTTAATGCTTTATATGTTAAAAGGAAGACTGTGAAATCTGCCCTAAACTTAACCGGGAGCCAGTGTAAGGATTTAAGAACTGGAGTTATGTGTTCGTACTTTCTTGTTCTTGTAATAATTCTTAAAGCAGCATTTTGGATTAACTGGAGGCTATATAAAGAATAGTTTGAACATCCAGTGAACAACACATTGCAGTAGTCAATCCTACTAGAAATAAATGCATGAATTCATTTCTCAGAATCCTGTTTTTTTAGAAAGCTCCTTAATTTCCCAAAATTTTTAAGATGGAAGAAACATAATTTGGACAGCTTTGTAATATGCACTTTAAATGACATGCTAGAGTCAAAGATAACTCCTAGATTGCTGGCTGATTCAGTAAAATTAATGGTGATTCCAACTGAGTTAAATAATGACAAAATGTTGTTGTGATCAGCGTCATTCCCTCCAAAAATGAACATTTCTCATCCATCCACTCCTTTAATTTACTAACACAACTAATTAAAGACATCAGAGAAACTTCATTTGATCTAAATGAAAGGTATAACTGGGTGTCATCTGCATACGAGTGAAAATTAACATTATGTTTCCTAATGATAGATCCCAGTGGAAGCATGTAAAGTGAAAACAGTAAAGGTCCCAGTACTGAGCCCTATGGGACACCATATATCATTTCTGTGTATAAAGATGGAGTACTGTCAACACATTTCTGTACATATTGGAATCAATTTGATAAATAAGAACTAAACCAAGCGAGCACAGTGCCTGTAAGCCCAACATCATTTTCTAGCCTGTGCAGTAAAATAGAATGGTCAGTGGTGTCAAATGCTGCACTTAAGTCTAACAACATAATTACAGTGGAGTTTCCTTCATCAGAGGATATCAGAATGTCATTTACCCACGTTAGTGCCGTTTCTGTATTATGACCAGTGCAGAATCCAGACTGGAAATTCTCAAAAAAAATTGTAATGCGTAAGGTGTGACTGAAGCTGATTGGTGACTACTTTTCCCAGTATTTTAGAGAGAAAGGGTAAATTTGAAATAGGCCTATAATTATTTAGTATGTGTGGGTCTAGGTCTGACTTTTTAAGTAATGGTTTAATGACTGACACTTTTAGTACATCAGGTACTGTGCCATGCAATAATGAACTATTGAATATGTTTAGAATAGGCGCTGCAAGAACATCCATTGCACTTTTTACTAGTTTTGTTGGCACTGGATCTAGGGAACAAGTAGTGGGTTTCATTTCAGAAATTAAAGTTAAGACTTCCTGCTCTGTTACAGGATTAAAATTACTAAAGTGCTGAATGCAAGGTGAGGCAGGGTCTGCTAAGCTAGTATGTGATTTGTACTGTGATGCTGAGATCTGGGATCTTATATTTTTAATTTTCTCATTGAAGAAGTTCATTAAGTCTGTACTGCAAATATCTGTTGGTATTTTGCACTGTAGATCTGAATTCCCATTTGTTAATTTAGCAACTGTTCTAAACAGTACCTGAGGATTTTTATTATTGGTATCTATTATTGTAGAATAGTATTCTGAGCAAGCTTTAAAGAGAGCTTTTTTATATTTTTAATACTCTCTGTCCATGCAGTTTGAAAGACATGTAGCTTTGTTGTTCTCAATCTGCGCTCCAGTTTTCAACACTCTAATTTAAGAGCTCGGGTTTTTTCATTAAACCAGGGAGAGTTTCTGAGTGCTATGATCACTTCTGTTTTAAGGGGAGCCATTACGTCCAGAGCATCTCTTAAGGTCACATTATAATGTGATGTTAGCTGATCTAAATTGTTTTCCATGTTTACATTTGATGTTAACTGATCTAAATGGTTTTCCACAATTACACTCAACTTACTCAAATTATTTATAAATTCTGAAGCAGAATTACAATCTAGATGTCGCACTGTCTTAGGTTTAATCTGTGAGTGCGTTGGCAAGTGCAGGACTAAAGCAAATGTAATTAAGTAGTGATCGTAAATAACTTCATTTAATGGGGTAATATTTAAATTTTGAATTTCAACTTTGTAAGTTATAATTAAATCTAATGTGTGGTTATGATTATGAGTTGGACCTTTGACAATCTGACAAAATCCTACTGAATTTAACAAATAAGTAAAACATTTGCTAAAAGTGTCAGTTTCCACATCAATGTTTACATTAAAATCCCCCATCAGTACAATGTGGTCATAATTTATAGCCAAATCAGATAAAAGGTTGCTAAATTCAGTCATGAACAAAGAATATGACCCTAGTGGTCTGTAGACTGGCACTATAATTGTGTTGGAATCTGTTTTAATATTTAAAATGAATGCCTCAAAGGATGTAAAGTCGCCTAAATTTTTAGACATGATTTGCATTTTATTACAATGAATTATTCCAATGGCTCCCCCTCGACCAGAATCTCTAGACTTACGAAAGAACGAGTATCCATCTGGTGACACCTCAGCTAGGGGGATAGTGTCACATTTACTAAGCCAGGTTTCAGTGAGAAGACACAGATCAGATTTTGTACTTAATATAATATCATTTACCAAAACAGCTTTACTGCCAAGGGAGCGAATGTTCAGTAAGCAGCATTTAAAACTGTGTGCTTCTTTCTGAACGGGTAATATATTTTTTGTTTTAATTTGAAGTAAATTTCTATTACAGATGCCCCTGGTGGAGTGTCTGGTTTTATCCCTTGGTCTAATTATATACCTTATTTTTTGGTTATCAAGTAATTTAAGGTTTGCATCAAGACTAAATTTACTGGATGCCCCACAACAGGGATTATGGGTAATAGCTTGAGGATAGTAACAGGTGGGATATACAACAGCCTGTGATTTAAGATCACATGACTGCGGCCTGGACGGTGATCTAATCAGTCAGCCAGGCAGTTTTGCTGCCATATTTTGGGAGAATACAGTAATCCCTCCTCCATCGCGGGGGTTGCGTTCCAGAGCCACCCACGAAATAAGAAAATCCGCGAAGTAGAAACCATATGTTTATATGGTTATTTTTATATTGTCATGCTTGGGTCACAGATTTGCGCAGAAACACAGGAGGTTGTAGAGAGACAGGAACGTTAGTGAAACACTGCAAACAAACATTTGTCTCTTTTTCAAAAGTTTAAACTGTGCTCCATGACAAGACAGAGATGACAGTTCCGTCTCACAATTAAAAGAATGCAAACATATCTTCCTGTTCAAAGGAGTTTGCGTCAGGAGCAGATGTCAGAGAGATAAAGAAAAGCAAACAAATCAATACGCTGTTTGGCTTTTAAGTATGCGAACCACCGCGGCATAAAGCTGTTGAAGGCGGCAGCTCACACCCCCTCCGTCAGGAGCAGGGAGAGAGAGAGAGAGAGACAGATAAAAACAAAGTCAAAAATCAATACCTGCCCTTTGAGCTTTGAAGTATGCGAAGCACCGTGCAGCATGTCGCTTCAGAATGCAGCTTGCACAGAAGGTAGCAACGTGAAGATAATCTTTCAGCATTTTTAGACGAGCGTCCGTATCGTCTAGGTTTGCGAACAGCCCCCCTGCTCAATCCCCCTACGTCAGGATCAGAGAAACTCAGCGCAAGAGAGAGAGGGAGAAAAGTAAGTTGGGTAGCTTCTCAGCCATCTGCCAATAGCGTCCCTTGTATGAAATCAACTGGGCAAACCAACTGAGGAAGCATGTACCAGAAATTAAAAGATCCATTGTCCGCAGAAATCCGCGAACCAGCAAAAAATCCGCGATATATATTTAAATATGCTTACATATAAAATCCGCGATGGAGTGAAGCCGCGAAAGGCGAAGCGCGATATAGCGAGGGATTACTGTACATAAGATCCCCTCCAGTTAGGATGAAGACCATCTCTTTTGAAAAATCCAGGCCTTTCCCAAAAATCATCCCAATTGTTCACAAACAATATGCTTTTATTTGCACACCAGGTTTCTAGCCAGCAATGAAGGTAATGCAATCTGCTATAAATCACATCCTTTCTATATAATCTTGGTAAGGGGCCAGATACAACTAAATTCCGACATTTTCTTTTAGCTTTGGTGCATAGAGAGATAAAGTTCCTTTCTAATACCTCAGATTGCTGTAAATAAATATCATTAGTGCCGACATGCAGCAGTAAGGTAGATACTTCATCGTCTGTGACACGGTCCAATGTGGCCTCTATGTCAGAAATCTTGGCCCCTGCAAGGCATTTAACATTAACTGCTGGTTTAACATAGTTTGGAATTCTAACATTCCGCACTCCGCATCATAGGCTGCATTAATAATGGAGATGAGTCAGAGTACAGGAAGGTCATGGAGTACTTCATCTTGTGGTGCAAGGACAACAATCGGTGACTCAACATCAGCAAGACAAAAGAACTGGTGGTGGACTTATGACATGTCAAGAAATCTCTGAGACCAGTCACCATTCAGAGGGAGGACGTGGAAGTGGTGCAGAGCTACAGGTACCTAGGGGTTCACATAAACAACAAACTGGACTGGACTGACAACACAGTGGCACTTTTTGCCACAGGATCTTTTCAAAACGATCTGCTAAGAAGTGCCTCTGGGGGTCTTTTCTGTCCGTTGCTATCTATCTATCTATCTATCTATCTATCTATCTATCTATCTATCTATCTATCTATCTATCTATCTATCTATCTATCTATCTATCTATCTATCTATCTATCTATCTATCTATCTAAATTACTTATTTATCATTTGATTGGATGTATTATCTGTGCTGTCAGTCTGAATTCCTGTTTTTTATGTTTCTGATCTTATCTAATCTATAGTAAAGTGTTTGGTCCCAGTGTCTTGCATAATTTATTGAAAAACTGGTTCTCTAATCTACTTGCATGGTTTCAAAATTTATTTTAAATTCATTGCAAGATTATAAAAGATATATAAACTTAGAACTTTGAACCCATATTAAATTTATAAAAGTAGTGGATTGATTAGCTCATGGAACCAGTACCCTGGTATCAAATCCCATGCCTGTTCAACTTTGTGTGTTTTTTTTTTTTTTTTTGTGTGGAGTTTGCATATTTTTTCCCCTGTATCTTTCTCAGTTTTTCACCCACATCCCTGCACTATAAAGGGTTGATTCCTACTTTGTGTCCAGTACTGCTGAAATAGGCTGTGACAGCCCCGTGGCCATGAATTACAAAAAGATCTGAGAATGTTCTGTTATATAGCAAGATGGTTGGTTACTCTTAGCATCGATAAGATACTATGCTGCCCTTAATAAAAATACATATATTTAATTCCTCTTACTGTATATATCATAATCTTTGGAAAGTTGAAATAGTGGTGAAAAAGACAATGATTTTACACTTCTCCTCTTAAGAAAGGAGTATTATACCGATGAATAATATATTTATATAGATATATTTCAGGAATAAAAAGCAACAATACTGAGTACAATAGGGTAATCAGCAGAAAAAGGTTACTTGTTTTCACTTTGTTTATTTTAGAGAACAACAGATTAAAATAAAATACCCCTCCTGGATGAGAGATCAAAGAATATAAGAAGATACTCAGTGTTTACTTCTTATGAAATTTCTGAATCGCTTTTACAAAAGACAAAAGTGTAAATCTCATGCTTCCCATATTTAGCTTTCACAATATATACAAAAATTTTCCTCAATCACTTACTCACTCAATCAATCACTCTGCCATCTCAGATTAAGTTAGGAAAGGTATTTCATTTTTGCATTTACAAATAATGCAGTGTACAATTCAGAAGAATAAATAATGCAAAACATTTTATGCAAATAAATAATTAAGTGGAAAAGGACTTGTAAGCTAGGATTAGCGATGGTGCATAAAATATCATGAGATGAAAGTGAGAGAAACAAAGATAAAGAAGCATAAAGAGCAAAGAAACAAGGATCAAACTGCAACTCTTTTTCAACAAAGGCATTTTTCAAATATTGAATATAGAGAGTTTGAGAAAGAGATCAGATGAAATAAGAAAAAAAAATCTTTTGTTCTCTCCTTAAAAAAAACTCTGATTTCACATCAAATCTGCTCACTGTGAAAAAGTCTAGTTTGCTTATTCTTCTAATTCCCACAGCCAACAACTACATTGAAACCAATAACATCTTGACACTCAAATACTAGATAGCATTTAGCTTAACATCTAATGCAGAGTTAAAACCGTAAGGTGAAAAAAAGGAAATCAGTACCTCGTCAATCACAACAAGAGAAAACAGATTATACCTACTTGTATCTGAATTACACAGCTTTACCCTTGCTATGCATCCACCATGGGATTTGTATCAGTTAATCAATATTACATTTTCACGAGTAGACAAATGTCTGCATTCAACCATTAATTTGTTCAACTATGTGATATAAAATTTCCTTATTCTGTTTATCAGTTAATGACAAAAATGTTCCGAGATTCTCACCAGTCATGGTGATGGAGAATGGAAAAGTGAGATGCTTACAAATCATGTAAGAACACAGATACAAATGTACTGTATTACTCACTAATCATTGTGATGGAGAATGGTGATATAGCATGCTGATTAGCACATACAAATAAGATTTCCAATGGCATGTGATAATAACCACACTATACACCTATAAACAGGTGTCCCTAATCCAGAAAAATCTTTTAATTTAGTTTTAGTTATTCTTTCTGAAGTGGATAAATTAACCAAATATTTGAAACTTGCATACCTGTGTTTAAAATCTATGAAAACACCATCAACTGCCAAACTTTAAAGCAGGTAGACAAAGGAGCAGGAAGATACATTCTTAAAAATAAATGTACCAGAGCAGTTCTTTAGAGCAATGCCATAAGGGAACCATTTTTGGTTCCCAAAAGAACCATCCACATGGTGGTTTCAAAAAGAACTTTTATTAATTTACAACTGTAACAGGCTCCATACAGTGAATAACCATGAATAGATGGTAACAGATTTGTGATACACCAATGGGTCATGATTAAAGGACTCTCACTGCACACATGCAGTAACACAGGCTAAGTCCAGGTTTTCTTAATCTGTTAGTGTAATGAAGTCCATTATACATTAAAGATTTTTTCTACATATTAGAAAGTTTTTAAAAGCACAAAGAACCAACTTCAAATGAAAAGAAACTTTCTCACAATTACAATAAGTGGTACTTGGTCAAGCAAAGCTGATATAAAGAACCACCCACCATAGTAAAGAACCATATAGTCCCATTAAAGAACCATTCTTTTTTAGAATGTAGGATCAGATCCAATTCTAGGGTTTCTGTGGGCTCTAGGAGCATTTAATAAACACAAATCCTTAATTTTAATTTTTTGAAAAACAGAATTTAAAATAAAACAACAAAACATTTGAATGAAAAATAGAAAATAATAATAGGAAGAAAGTAAATAAAATGCATAATAAATGTAAGATGTACATGGTAATAAAAAATAAATTACAAATTGCACATCATAATATTTTAAAAAATTCAATAAAAATTCACATATTAGAAATAAAGGGATTGTAAAGGTATTACTGTAACTTTCATATTGTTATTTGGTTTGCTTTGGCTACAACAAAAGGAGCCACTATGTCTTCAGAACCAAAGACCTTCAAACATTGTGCTTTGTTAAAATTAGAGTTAGAGCCGAAAGCTTCTCCTGGCACATGGTAGATTTTAAGTAAGATTTACTCAGCATTAAAGAAGAAAAACTTCTCTCATCAAGGGCAATGGTGTTAGGGAGAGTCTGGGGTAGAAGTAGTGCAATTATACATTTCCATAGAGGTCGACAGTGTGATACAGTGACATTCAATCGTGGTCTTTGTGTGAAAGTTTGTGAACTACAAATAAAGCATAACAATTACTCTTTAATGTGCTAAGAAACATTGCCTGTACTCTAAGTTGAAATTGAAAGAGCACTGCTCAGAAAACGAACATATAAAGGATATGCATCAGACAGCCTTCAGGTATAGTAATTGAACCTATGAAATATATACAGTATATAAGGCAACTTTTTATATATATATATTTTTCAACTGACTGGCTTGAAGACCAATAATCTTTTCTTGGGATAGATGATACAGTAAATTATCACAAAAACAAAAAATTCTGTAAGCTAATTTTTTAAAACTGGTTATTAGTCTTTATATGATCTTGTAGTCAGTGGTGTAACTAGCATTTGATGGACCCCAGTGAAAAGAAAAAATAATAAATAAATTAGCTTCCCCTTTTGTAAAATTAAATCCAATTTAAAAGGTGACCACCGTCAGTGAGATACATAAAGCATTCAAGCTCCCTAAGGTCAATTGTCTTAATTTAGCTTTATTGAATTCTGGGAATGAGAGTACCTTAAACCTTTTCATTCAGATGTCAAGTAGTCAAGCATGTGCATTGTTCTCCCAGATGTTTTTGTTTTATAAATGGTTTATAAAGGTTTAGCCAGGTTGTTTTTTAAAAAAAGACAAAAAAATTGATCAATATTATTAAAGAAATGTTCCAATCAAAAAATATGTTTTATCTGTTACCATGTACTATTTGTAAAAATGGCTAAGAAATATATTTAACTTAATGTTTTCACGAAAAATGGGCTTCAGTGAGGGCAGGCTGGGTGGCCAGTATTGAACAACAGCAATCTCTTGCTACTTATCCAGTTGTATGTTCACAATATCCAAAATGCATGTATTTTACTAAAAACAACTGTTAAAATAAATACTTCCAGAAAATTTGAGTATTATGTAATATTTTTTTATTTTATACACTTCATTAATCCCTGAGGGGAAATCTAAAGCAACTTCAAGTGAATTTCTGTTTTTAAATTGAAGACCCACCTCCCCTTTCATTCATTGGTTAAGAGCCCTACCTTCAAATCACAAGCTTGATTGGGTAGAGTATTTCTTTGGGTAATGAAAACTGTTAATACTAATTGTGATTATCAAGCTTAAAATCTTATCTATTAATTCTGCAGCCTTTTCATAATAAAACTCACATGGATTTGGATTTGGTATTTTCAGGGAAATCAAATTATATTATTTAGTGTGTTCTGACTCATATGGCGTCTCAGACAGGTTTTTATTCTTTTAGGGCTGGAAATCCCCTTTTATATTCAGTTGTGCTTACAGTAACCACTGAAAAAGCAGCTAGTTTTGCAAAATTTGGAAAAGATTCTTTCAGTTCAGATATTGCAGTATTTGTTCTGGATTAACACATTTTGTGAATGTCCTTTAATAATTTTCAATACAACTGCCCATTCTGGTTTGGTGCATTCAGTCATTTTTTATGACTACAGGTCTGCTATTTTTAGAATAACAAATCAAAAAGAATCTCAGCATCTCTCCATAATCATGACTTTTGCATTAAGAAGTCTTAAAAAGCAGGACATAATGGGCATAGCAAGTTATCTTTACTTTAAGCATTTAATAACTGTGGTTATGTATTTATCACAAATTGTTGACTTGGGTGTAAAATATTAGCATGTCAATAAACAGTGTAAAGATCTCACCATTTATCTGCAAGACGATGATGAACATGTCTGACATGAGTATCTTTTAATTCAATGATCAATATTTCTGTGGTTTGTATAACTGGCTCTATTCCTGTTAAAGTTCTGGGATTTGCAATGTTCTGGATATGTTAGACATTAAAAACAATAATCTGAACAAAATTGTATGTTTAAATGTCTTCTTAAACCTTTAGCTGTGATATTATTTTGATTATTGGCCTATATTTCAAGTGTAGTTTTAACAGTATTTATGCATTTCCTAGAGACTATGCTGCAGAGACAAAAGAGAGCCACCTAGCATCACTAGCCATTTTATGTTTAGTCTGAGAAGTGTTTTGTATATTTTGGATCATAGTAAAACCAGACATCCTAATGGAAGTGTTTTGGAAAAAGAAAAATGATTGTCTCACAGTATAATTAAATTTAATTAAATAAGGTTTAATTAAATAAGATACTTTAGCAGATGCTTGGACACAAGAAGAAGCTAGTCAATGGTTTACACAATGACAGTTAACCACAAGTCCATCTGTTTTATCTTTGAGCAGCTTTGCAGTCCCTTTTATTTCTGTCATAACAGCTGCTACATCAGATCCTAGACCAATGAGATTACAAGTTTTTAAACATAGACTATTAAGAGTTTTAATTAGCGAATTAGTAATAATCTTAGATTTGCTTTCAATCAAATTAAAGGTTGCTGCAAAACTAACACTAATATCTTTATTTAGTTGACTAACATATAGTATTTAATGTACATGATCACCTTTTTTTAAATGAGATGTCTTTAGTGTCCTGACATAGAACATTGGAATTTTAGAATGTGCATTTTTCAGTATTGTAAATCTAATTCCTAATAGTAATATATCAAGTAATTCCTGCATTATTCTTTCTGAGGTGTAATGTTCTTTTTTATCAATGTCAAGATACTTTAAGAAACAACCAACAGCATGCAATGCTCAAACCAGTTTCAAATAATGAGATATTTGGTAACTATTTTTATAACCAATACATACGATCTTAAAACTCATAAGATAGCATGTCTTTGAAAATTATTTAAAATTTAAATCGATTTTTTAATTTGCTCTATCCCAGTTTGTACTTGGATATATTAATCATTTATAATTACACAAGAATGTGTGTTTACTTTGTTCATGATCAGTCAAGCTTTCTTATTGAACTGTTGTTTTCAGCACAGTTATACAAGTCAGTTCCTTGTTTATGGGTCATCTCTTTAAATATTTTATACCAATGGAACACATCATTGTCTTTCCCCATTAGCCACTCAAGATTTTAAACCCCTCACTGTTGATACCTTATAAGGAGTGTTTCAATGAAGGGTTTTATTTAAAGATACCAGATGGCCCAGCCTCCACAATGCCTTACCAAATATGTCATAGATTTCGGAACTTCTCAACTATGCTTACAAATTTAATCTCTTTCAAAGTAATTAATTAGTTTCATTGTCTGACTTAATATTTTATTCATTTTGGCTATATATGAAAGAGTTTTTAATATGAACAAGTCAATTTTTTAGATTAGATTAATTTTAAGGACTTTAATCACTGCAAAATACCTAGCACTTCACAGCTCACTCACAAGCCATATTTTTCAGCAATTATCTTGAACCTCTTTGGGAGGGAGATTAACAGTAAATTCTTCATCTTTCACAAAGAGAATTTTGATGTAGAGATTCTGCTCTCATATTTTCCCACTTTCAATGACTACTTTCAGTATCTTTCTGTGCAAACTTTTATTTACAGTCTTGTTTGTAATGCATTTTTAAATTTGTAGCCTTCCTTCCTCTTTCGTTGGCTTACAAACTCTGTAACTCATAACAGCGCAGAGGAAAACACTTCAGTGGATCGTAAAGACTCCCCAGCAGATCATCAGCTGCTCTTTACCCTCTCTGGATGAACTGCACAGCTCAGAAAGCAGAAAATATCTTAAAAGACTCCTCACACCCAGCTCATGACATGTTCCAACTGTTGTCATCAGGCAAAAGATATAGGAGCATCAAAACAAAGACTAATAGACTGAATAACAGTTTCTGCCCTGTTGCTATTAGGGCACCTGAATGCCACCTAATCCCCTCCAATGCAGCAGTGCAATAGATAACATCTTGTGCAATAGTGTTCATGTGCAATTAAGGTCTTATGTTAAATGTTTGTGTTTTGCCTTATTTCTTCTTATTCTTTCTTATCCTTTTTTAATTATATTTATTTATATTTTGACACCACAGGGACTGCACCTAATTTCATTGTATTTGTTACAATGAGAATAAAGATATTCTGATTCTGATTATCAACTGCCTTTGGTCCTCTGCTGCAGTTTGCCTACTTATCACTCCCTTAGTTGATGTTTGTAGCTTTCACACTCCTCATACAACTTTAACAATATCAGAAAAATGCTCACTGGCAATAAATTTACTATTGTACTTCTCCTCTTATAGCCTTTAGCTTTTACTGATATTCTTGCAAATACAAAGTGTAGTCTTAGACTGCTTACTTGTTTCTTTCTTTGGTGGATTAAACGTTTAAATTGTGCTTATGTCACTGCTTGACATTTGCCATTTTTTGTGTTTGGATAGTATAACAATCATCAGATTTATCAGTCAAGATGTAATGAAAGGAAGAAAAATAAACAAATGAGAACAAAAAGGGCTCTAGCACATGGAATTCATGACTCCTCTGATTAAAAAATAAAGTAGAAAAGTAGAAATTTGCAAGCATCTTTGAATGGGGCATAAAACGGCTTGACTGTTGAAAAAAATACAATGCAAAAAAGTACAGTTCATGAGAGTACATTTCAAGGTACTAAAAGCTGAATAAAAATGTATATTATGTGTTGTGGGGAAATACCTGGTAGAAACCAGCATAACAAGCAGAAGAAGGGCAGAATAGATGATGAGCTTTTGTCAACATCGGTCAGTATTCCCAATAATTATTTAGCATGTCTCAGAAGTGTTCATAATAAAATAGTCCTTAATTTCGGAGACAACAAATTAAAAGGTGTTAAAAGGTTACCACCAGGGCACAGTAGTCAGAGACCTACAGTTAAAGAGGTAAGGAGAGTGTGAAACCATAGCATGTGAAAAGTTTTCTAATCTGATAGATAGTAGATGGAAGCCCTACATCTTATATGTGTCTGTATGCCATTGTTTATAGAGGGCAAGTGATCTTAAGGTTGAATGCCCATTTAATCTGGAGTCCAGAATTGAAGAGCTGCCTTCCTAATTCTTGCTGTAGCTGTCATAAATGTATATATTTCTTTATATTTGCATTTACTTTTGACAGTCTGATAAGAGTAATCTGTCTAATTTTCATCTTTTGCTGTATACATTATTTTACATTAACTAAACCTTGACTTATTTTAATTGACTGGGATTGTGAGTGATGTGTACAGGAAATTAACCATAAGGTTAATCTCTGCTTGATTGTGTAGCTTGCCACCATCTTGGCATGAGCTTAATTGTTACAAGGTTCCTGTTTATGTGTAGTTTATATCTATTTTTTTTTTATCCCTTTGGATGCTTTACCGTTAGTGTTCACTTTTTATAGTGTGATGTGTGTCTTGCACCCCAAAATATGAGGCTAAGTCTCAGTATTTTAGCAAAACCAGCTTTATTCAACTTGAAATAGGAACAGCATGGTTATTTATTGCAGCAGGAGCTACCACTCTCATATACACAGACACAGCAAACTGGCATAGTTGGGGCCAGGTTATACTGTTCCTTGCCTTTATAATGTTCCTTGCATCACCCATTGGTGACAGGCTCATATAGTGCGATCTCTGATTGGCTCATAGTTGTTTCTGCAGCGCTCTGCTGCTGCACTGCGAACCTGTGGTTGCCTCGGCAACAGACAAGCAGTGCTCCACAGTATATAAACTTCACAATTTATCCGGCATTCTTGTTGTGGGGTTTGGTTACAGCTTACAACACCCTGTCATCCACAATAGGCATATACATATACATATACATATAAGGTTTTATCTTTTTGCTACAATGGATAAGATATCAGACTAACTATTAATATTTTGGCTTTGATTTTCAGTTGTGTCTTTCATATAAAGTTTGTTAATTTTTCAGCATGATATATTGTATTTTCAAGCTATTTTTAACTATACTACATTATCTATATTGGACTAAGAGTAACATTTTTACTTTTGATTATTACAGAGTGATTTCTGTGTCACATTAATTCTTACGTGGAATTCTTACGTGGAATAGGTGATTTAAATATTTTGATGCAAAAATGATCTTGCAAATACAATGATGCAGATACGGGAACTTTTTGAATTTATTGGATCACTTTTTTAATATTAAAGTATAATTTATAATAATGTTGTCTACCTAAACCAACCCTAGGACAATCTAAATACAAGCATAACACCTAGTGTGGCCTCTAGTGGCAAGAAAGTTTTGATTTTAAAGTAATTGAGTTTAAACAAGCACATAACTATGGATTATACTACAGGTGCCAAAGAGAATTTAACATAGTTTAGGGTGCCTCTAGTCTTGTTTTCAAAATGACAGTCTAAATCTCAGCTAAACTACTAAGTTTGCAATTTCCCTAAGGGCCCAGCACTTTCAATGCATGAATCCTCGTAATTATTTGAACGATAAAAAGATTCTTACGGTTACTCTGTTTTTTAACTTTTATTTCTTTGACCCATTGGCCAGTTAGAGTGCTATTATGGAAGAATGAGATTCCAATCTCAAATTACAACAGCCAAAATGTATGCATTTAAGAGTTATATTTAAATAATATAATGAATTTACAAATATAACTGATTTTAGAAATGTACCAAAATGTTAAGTTTTTTCCTCAGCAAAGCGGGTCACAACTACTTACAGCAGTCTTGTTTAATATTTACGACATGCTCTTTTTGCTTTGCTATAGCTGGCAGCGGTGTTTAAAAATTCACTCTGTGCTTTCAGAATATGAAATTGAAGATAGGAGGATGCCTCAGATAAATGATTACTACTTCAAAGTGAAGAAAATCCATGCCAGTTAGAGAAAAGAGGAGAGCCACTGCCAGTGGGCAACCATGCTTTCAGAATAAATAAATTATATTTTAAACAATCTACGACTACCTATTGTAGAGTATGAATGGCATAAATTATAATGTTAACATAGATCTATGCATACTGTTAGAACCACTCTGTGTTCTCGTCAGTCTGAGTTTTCAGGTTTTAAACACAAGTTGACTGCTCTAGTACTCATGACTAACTCTACTGTCAATGTAAATTTGTAATCCGTGCTTTGAATTTTACAAGTGTAAAACTGCATGCTGTAACTGCTGTCTAAGTTATCTCACTGATAATGCAAATGTGGACAATCTCATATCAGTAATACTTAACTGCTACTCCCAGACCAAGACAGAATACATAGTATTGTGCAGCATCCAAATACAAGATAAATGTAGATGAGCTAATGCTCCATCAGTGTTGCTGTTTAAATCACTACATATAGAAGTCTACACTGTCTTTTCTGGGATGACTCAAATAAGGCACAGGAACACACTGAATATTACAACTGAATAGAAATGTTTAAGCTCAGTTTGTTCATTTGTTTAAAAACCAGCCAACAGTTATATAAAATAACTGAAATTTTGTTCAGTTGTCTCTTAACTAGTTAATAGCAGTAGCAGTAGTAATAGTTGTAGTTGTTGTAGTAATAGTACATGTCTGACCAACATATAATGTCACCAGTCTCCTGCACCATAATAATAAGAAAGTGTTAAGAGATTTATTAATTTTGGTTAATAAATTTGCAATCTATTCTGTTTCCCATTTTTCAAGTATTGCTACTAATGCATGGTTTAGCCAGGAACAGGTTTTAGCATGACCTGTGTCTGTTCCTCGGTGTGTTCAGGGCTCAACAAGAAGAAGTAAGTCTTTGGACGTACTATTTGCTAATGTTAAGGATGTCAAGTCACAACCTGGTGCATCATATGCCTACTTATAAGCCAATAGTACAGAAAGACCACTGAATACTATGACAGTGTGGGAGGTGGACACTAGAGGCAACAGACTGGGAAATGTTCTGTGGACCTTATGAGAGGGATATTGATGGTCTTGCTTACTGTATAATAAATTCCACAACTTCTGTGTTGATAACAACAAACTCACTGTGAGAAAGGGGTGCTTTTCTAATAATAAACCTTGGATTAGTAGTGATTTAAATGTTTAATTTAATATCAGAAAGAAAGCCTTTGGAATAGGAAAAAAATATTTAAAGTGTGTCCTGAAGAAGCTGAAGAATCTGAAGAATCTGATCCGTAAAAGCAAAAATGATTACAGGAACACAATAGATTACACGCTGAAACATAATAATAAGAGATGTATGGAGCTGAATGGACAGGATGATTGGCTATAAACAGCCAGGCCAACCACTAGCAAAGACTGGATAGGACTACTGCTATTAAACTATTTTTAAACAGATTTGGCGCAAAAACTTTTTTTACCTCTTAATCAGCTCTTCGAAACACACCTCAAGCAACTTTCACTGTCATCTCTGTATCTTGTGCCCATATCTTCCTTGCAGTTCTGCAACTCTGTCATCCCACCAAACTGCACTCCTTCCAGTGATGCCTGCTCTAAACATCACATCTTCTTGACCTTCAGTACATACTCTGCAAGATATGGATTCCCCCACCCCCATGTCACAAACTGTTCACCAGTTATTCCCCCAAAACACATAATGTACATCTCTGCAGCTTATGTGAAGACAGAGTTGTGGAGATTCTATATAGGCATAACTAACAGTCTCAGATATAAGTTGCCCAAGTTATATGTCAGCCAGTTATGCAGAGTTTTTCAGTCTACAGTATATTCCTTCTGAGTGTCAACCAATAAAAGGTCCCATTACTGTTGAAGACATTCTCTCTGATCCTACTGTTAAAGGAACTTTAACCCTAATGCCTCACATCAAGATAACCTTGGAAATGCTTGCACTGAACTGTCTCAGTCCCACAGTTTTCCTGACAGTCACACAATGATTTGGTTAACACCATACTCAGGTGCTGGATGCCTACACCATGTGAAGAGGAGATGCATCTATACGAGGATCACGTTTTTTATTTCTCTAGTGCCTTTAGCACCATACAGGCCTTACTAAAGAGATATTTGGTAATGTCAATAATGGTGGACTTCTACTTATTGCTTTGGATTACTGATTAGAGGGCAAACAGTTTGCAAGGGCTATAAAACTGTGTGTTGAAAATGCACATTCTGAAATGCGCCACCTGCACAACTTTTCAGTCAGAAGATGTGTAAATGGAAAGAACTCAGAGGCCTGGAAAATAACTTTTTTTGGCTGTTGTAGGCTAAATCTCCTTCAGCTCTGTACTAGTAAAACCAAGAAGATATTAGTAGACTTCATGAACAGCAAGGCTTCTCTGCCTATAGTTTTCATTCAGAGAGTAGAAGTTCAGATGGTTCAGGTCTGTTAGTACTTAGTGGTGTACCTGGACAAAAATTGTGATTCTGGACATAGTGGTATGCTAATATGAGGACAGAAGATACAAGTAGACTTAAATTGCTGGAAATCATGAATAAGGTTGCATGCTTTCTGCATAACATTATAATCAGAAGACAGTTGAATTACTTTACAGTAAATATTGTAAAAAGAAAAAGAAAATAAGGAAAATGTTATATTTGCAATTACATAAACAGTTAATCATTCATGCCAGCAACCGTAACAGTCTTATGGAGTGAGACACCCCACTCAAAGTAAAATGGAGAAGTCCACCAAATGAAGAAGGCATGTGAGAAGTGAAGTTAATCACTATTATCAGAGTGCCAAAATGTTTCAGAGCAAGCTGTCCCTTCTTCAGAGCAAAGATGTGTTATCCCACAAAACAACAGAACTACATAGATAAAAAAAGTAATGTTAAAAAAGCATCAGCAACAGTTTAAGACCAAAAATGCCAGTGAAAATATTATGCATGTCACAGAAACTCTTAAATTAACTCCAATGATCTTTAAAGGCAAAATACTGGATCACTGCTCATTTCAGTGAGAATAGGCATTTGGCTCCTGGCTTCTCATAGGATGAAAGCAGTACTTCTTTTCTATGAGCAGATAGGAGCTTTTTTGCTGATGCAAAGGTAATATCCTTATTCCACATGCTGGAACAAAATAACCCTTTTCTGAGAAAACACCCTTAAATTCAGCATGTGAGGTACTTTTATTATGTATGCCAGTAGGAGAGAAAGACAATATTAATCCCTGCACCACAGTGCATATTACATGTAATATCTTAGTTTGATTTCATGGAGCAGCTTTTAGGCTTATAGGCAGTGTCCGATATTCACATATTTCACTTTTTCATGAGGCCTTGGAAACTAACTGATGCAAACAGAAAAATAATAATCACAGTTATGTGTTATCAAGAATCAAACTTTTTCATTCCTCCACCCCATTCATCTAACATAGTTTACAAAGAATGAATATGAGTTTTAGGAATTACACACATTTCTAACAAAATGTTATTAAAATGATTATTAAATAAAACAACCCCTTATTAATATCTTCTTTGATAAAAACATAGAACTTTGTGCCGCTCACTAGAATATTATATTTATTAAAGTATTATAACTTTGTAGTATAACAGTGAAAAATCAACTGAAACAATTCTGAAACTATCAGAAAGGATCGTCTTTCTATCCTGTGAGAGCTAATACCTTTAAAAGATGTTGTGTATGTTTATAATGTTTGTTAGTGCCCAAGGAGTGACTTTTATCTCTACACAGTTTTCTTTATATCGTTCAGGTCCATCTTTTTGGACACCCAAACCAGAACCATTAGAAACATCTGAGACTGAGAACCATGATTGCTGAAATCATTAATTCATTTTCCTTGATTTTCTCTAAAATGAAATAAAGATTTGATCGTGTGGCAAATGAAAGTCTAAACTCCATCAACTCAAGAACTATATAACTCATGGTTAATCATGTTATTTCATCTTTTTAAAAAGTCTGTATTTTGCAAGAAAATTGTTTATAATAGAGGGCCATCAAATTGACAAACTAATTAAGAAGGCAGACGCTGTAAGGGATGCACTCTTGAGCTGCTAGAGGCCTTAAGAGTAGTAGAGGAGATAACAAAGGCCATTATGAACAATGTTGCACATCCTATCTCTGATGCATTAACACTTTCATCCAATGAATTATTCAACAAAAGTGTGTCAAGGAACACTACTGGGGCTTATTGTTATACATAGCAATATGTCTTTATAATGCCTCCACATGACTGCTCTCTTACTTTTAGCCAGTGTAGAAGTTTTCTGCTTTTTTTGTAATTCTTGCTGTTGCTGTTCTTGTTTTGTTGTATTATATCTTGAGCTTCAATAAAAAGCAAAATATCTATCTATCTATCTATCTATCTATCTATCTATCTATCTATCTATCTATCTATCTATCTATCTATCTATCTATCTATCTATCTATCTATCTATCTATCTATCTATCTATCTATCTATCTATCTATCTATCTATCAGAGTGAGTGACTGAGAATATATACAGTGCATCCGGAAAGTATTCACAGCGCATCACTTTTTCCACATTTTGTTATGTTACAGCCTTATTCATTTTTTTCCTCAGAATTCTACACACAACACCCCATAATGACAACATGAAAAAAGTTTGCTTGAGGTTTTTGCAAATTTATTAAAAATAAAAAAACTGAGAAATCCCATGTACATAAGTATTCACAGCCTTTGCTCAATACTTTGTCGATGCACCTTTGGCAGCAATTACAGCCTCAAGTCTTTTTGAATATGATGCCACAAGCTTGGCACACCTATCCTTGGCCAGTTTCACCCATTCCTCTTTGCAGCACCTCTCAAGCTCCATCAGGTTGGATGGGATGCGCTGTGAATACTTTCTGGATGCACTGTACCTGTGTGTGTGTGTGTGCATATATATATATATATATATATATATATATATATATATATATATATATATATATATATATATCCATCCATCCATTTTCTAACCCGCTGAATCTGAACACAGGGTCACGGGGGTCTGCTGGAGCCAATCCCAGCCAACACAGGGCACAAGGCAGGAAACAATCCTGGGCAGGGTGCCAACCCACCGCAGGACACACACAAACACACCCACACACCAAGCACACACTAGGGCCAATTTAGAATCGCTAGTCCACCTAACCTGCATGTCTTTGGACTGTGGGAGGAAACCGGAGCACCCGGAGGAAACCCACGCAGACACGGGGAAAACATGCAAACTCCACGCAGGGAGGACCCGGGAAGCGAACCCGGGTCTCCTAACTCCGAGGCAGCAGAATTTATTATTTTACTCTTTTTATTATCATTTATTTTATTCTCCAATTGACCCGGAAGTGCTTCCAAGTTACAGTGCTGATGTGCCAGAAATACTCCTGGGTCCAGGTTAAAAAGGAATAACTGACCTTCTCTAGGTGAGTTAGACTCGGGCAAAGCTCATCTGGGAGGGGTGGAGGAGAAAGAGAAAGACTTAATGAAACAGAAGAATTGTTGGAAGGAACATATGTACAAAGGTATTTTGATTAATAAAAAATACTTTATTTGAAACCAGGACTATGTTTGGAGTAGTTGTGTCTGGGGTATATGTATATCAAATAAAACTATGAAAGGGAGAAAACTTTTTGCATGCATACTTGCTAGTTTTTTTTTTTTCTGTGAAAACGTTAGCATTTATTTGTGTTGTTATTGTTATCACTTTTTCTTCATTTATGTGTTTGAGCACCATTTAATCAAAAACAATATTCATTTCAATAACAAAAATAAACAATAAGTAAAGTGGGCATCCAGTGTGACATATGATTTGTTTTATTAAAGAGCATTGTGTCTGGTACTACTGCACAGCTTCCGTGTCACTTCATAAATAAAAATCATTTATATCATAGCACTTAACATCATACTCTCCATATTTTAGGTTTGCCATAAGCATGTCAACCACCATTCTGCAAATGCCATAATCAGCAGAACACAAATGAAAATAGTGCCAGCTCTATGTGTAAACAGCTAGTTGACCTTTGAGAACTTTAATAGAAAGTCATTTTGCCTTCCCACACCTTCTAAAAATGTTTTTTGCACTCTCTACTATAATAATTAGTTACATTGAACTCTCACACCTGCATTGAACAACCTTTGCTCCACCTTGCTGATCTGCATCAAACTGTATTTGACTGTTTCTCTTTGCTCTCTGCAGGCATAAAATACTTTTTCTTTTTTTGGACTTTCAGCCAGTAAATAAACAGAGCATTTGCTCTTTAAGCCCAACACCCAAGAGTTGTATTAATCTGATGAATTACGGTAAATGGTAAAATAGCATACTGTTGCTGTAACTGAGCACTAAAACGTTCAGTACCAGATTAAATAGCTGTTATACCCTTTCTTATATGAAATAAATGACTTTTGTGCCCTCTCACCCCTGTAGAATGAAACAATTTTAATCCAAATAGCCATTATATTTTTTTCTAGTGGTAAAGGATTTTACATTATTCTTGTTTGATTGCATAGTTTAGTAGTTTGTATTCAACATACAGTAGTAATACAGTAGTAGGTTAATATGAAAAATGTTTAGGCAACTAGGTACTTAACCTATCACTCTTTGAAAACAATTGTATTAAAATATTTTGGGACTACTAGGCACAAATAGCTTCCATTTTCAAATGAAACTAGGTTATTTTATTGTTACTCTTTAAGCTACGCTAACCTAGAAAAACTATAAATCAGAGCAACAAATGGGCCTGAATGAAGGGCTGTGATTAACAAAATAATAAGTAAAAGATTCCAGAGATAAAAACAACACTCAACCCAAAACAGTGAGACTAGACAAGCACTAGGATTTTTGTATCCTGTGGGGTGAATCGTCCACACAGACCACAAAATACAATTCTTTCTCTTACCCTTAGACAACCTGCTCTTGAATGTCTCTCTCTGTCTTTCTGACTACAGCCTAGAATTAAAATCAAATCCTCCAAGTACCTCTGTTAGTAACTAAATTCTAAATCAAATATTCCAGTATATTACCAGTGTAACAGCATCTTAGAAACATACCAGTATATTCCCAGTGTAATACCAACATAGAAACATATTTACAGATTAAAATACAGTTTGCTAAACATTTGCCCTCTTGGAAAGAAAGCCGGTTTGGTAAACAATATTAAGTCCAAAATTTGATTTGTGTCTTTTTACTGAAACCTGGCTTAGAGGCACCATTCCTTCATAAATCAAGAGGTACTGATTGAGACGGTGGCCCTGGGATAGTTCTGTGTGATAGGCTGCATACTGCTTCTAAAAATGTAGAATTTTTATCCTTGGAGGCCCTCATATTAGAACAGATAACTGAAACAGATTCCAGTACAATTATAATACTAGTTTACAGACCACAGTGGTCATGGTCACTGTCAATAACTGAATTTGGAGGTCTCTTATTTGATTTGGCTATAAGATATGATCATCTAATGTTTATAGGGGATTTTAATATCCACATTGACACTTTTAGCAAATGCTTTACTCATCTGTCAAACACAGCAGGGCTTTACCAAATTTTCAATGGCAATTAGATTGAATCATTACTTACAGAGTTGAGATTCTAAATTTAAATATCACTCCAATAAATGAAGCTCTCTCTACCTACTACTCAATGAACTTAACTTACCAATAAAACCACAGACTAAAAATAAGGAAAGTGCATTATCTAGATTATAATTCTGCAATCAGAATTTGTAGAAATTTTGAGGAACTCAAACATAATTATGGGAAACAGTGTAACCAACTGACAGCTAACTATAATGTGACTCTGAAAGAGGTCTTGGATATAGTAGCTCCTCTAAAAATAAACCTGATTAAAGCACATTGAAACCCAACCTGGTTTAATGAGAGAACTGCACTCTTAAATTAGAGTACAGAAAAAGTGAGCTTAGGTAGAGAGCAACAAAGCTAAAGATTTTCCAAACTGATTGGAAAGATGGTGTTAAAAGGTATTAAAAGCTGTCTTTCCTGCCCATTCTGACCATTATTTTAGATTTATAGATAATGACAGAAGTAATCCTCATTTACAGTTTGGAAGAGTTGCTAATCTAACAAATGGGAATTCTGAACTTCAGTTCAAAATACCTAAATACATTAACAGTGCAGATTTTATGACCTTCTTTAATGATAAAATGAACAACAAAAGATCCCAGATTTCAGCTTTTCACCTTGTAAACTAAATATTGCATTGCCAAACCCTGTCTCCCCTTACATAGACCACTATAAAGATTTTAACCTGGTAAAATCACAGAAACTCAGCTTAATTTCTAAAATTAAACCTACTGTCATGTTTCAGCCAAGGTTCCTCCCCTGGCTGGTGTTCAATGTCATTTTTCTTGTCTGTTTTGTCCATTTTTGTGCCATTTGTTTATGTTAATATTTCTATTGTTTATTATTTACATAATTCTTTGTTTTTGTCAATAACTATAAACTGTTTTTATCTTCCATATTGTTTTGTGGTTGGTTCCCCAAAAGATGGGACCACCTGCCAATCATTGCCCTCAGCCCTATAAATATGAAGGGTCTCCCATAGTCCCTGGTGTTTCATTTTGAATGCGGCAGGGAGTGGAGTGTTTACTTATGTTTCTATTGTGCTTATTGTGATTACCTGGATTTCTGAACCCTTGCTCTGTTTTTTGACCATTCTTTGATATTTGTATTGGGGCTGTGTTTGGTTTGGATTGCCTTGCTTTCAAGAAATTCTTTTTTGTGCTCTACAGAGATTCTTGTGCTACAGAGCATTTTGTTAAAAATAAATCTTCTATTTTATAAAGATTCTTCAAGGCCCTTTTTTATTTTTAATTGGGATTTCAACAGTAATCCCATTTATTGTGCAACTTTGGAAATATTTATGGGATTTATTTGCTGTTGGACTTCCATTATCACAATATGTAGTACCTGTCTTTTAGACACACTCCAAACAAAACAAGTGAAAAGTTCAACGACTGTTGCACAGTTGCACCCACTTTTTGCACTATCAATAGTTCATTACTGACTAGCACAGCTCTTATTGCATTAAAATATGAGGGACCAAACAGGCCATAAATCATGTATTTTTGTGCATAATCTATTATGCACATAATCTGTTACAACTGGTTTGCATGTAAACTATATTTATTTGCATGTGTATATCACTGGTTCCAATGTTTGTTACTGATTTGTGAGTGAACTGCATCGATTTATGCTCACATGCTATTGGTTTGTATATGAACTATATTGGCTTATGTTCATACACTACTGGTGTGCTCATCTAGAAATGGATTTGTGTATGCACTGTATTGGATTCATTTACGTCTTACTGGTTTCTTCAGGGTAACATGTCGGTTTTGTGCTTGAACTCTATTGGCTTTATGTGTATACTATGATGATTTCGTGTATGAGACATACTGATCACATTAAATTTACTGAATGGATAAATATGTGTGCAAATCTTTTGTCATGCAGAAAATGATGATGACTTTCAAGGGGATTGAATACTTTTGCACGCCACTGTATGTTTGTGAAAGGGCTTGATGGAAATTATTTTTTACACTAATTTCTCTTAATTCTGAAATTATCACACGGCTGATGTAAGGTACACATTCAACTAGATTGTTATTGACTCCTAGCTAAATACAGTATATACTTACAGTCAGCTAGTTATTCACACAGCTTATGCAACCAGTTTCTTATTCTGTTTTGACAACAAGGCAAAATATTATATAGCATGTTCATTAATCATGATCATTACAAAGTTATACATTATTTGAAGAAATACATATTCCACATTTTGGAAATGTTGAACTCAACTTTCATTTAACAGAGGACTATGTACTTGTCACAAAACTGTGAAAATGAAGGTGGCCCAACTTGATTTAACCCTTTACAGTGCTCATTACACATCATAGTAAATCCCATTTATCAGATATTGGAGTGTGAATTCTTTGTCAGTTTCACTCAGGTACCACAATGGGCAGGGCAAATCTCAGCTGCATCTTAACAAAAGCATCTGCCTTGTCACAAAACTGTGAAAGGAAATGTGGCCCAATATGATGTAACTTACCTGTGCTGGTCCAAAATGTGGAATATTTAGCTTTTCAAAATATGGACCAGTTTATATTATGCTAATTAATACACACTTTGTAGAAGTGCAAGCATTGTGGTATAGTGGTTAAGGCTTTGCACTTTAAATCCTGAGTTTGTGGGTTTGAGTTCTGATACTGACATTGTGTAACCATAAGCAAGACATTTCACCTGTCTGTACGGCTCAGTGCAGTGGTGCTGGGCAAAAAAAAATGTAACCAGTAGTATCTAATTGTTGTATGTTGGATAAAGGTGTTAGTCGTAAATGTAGTATATTTGCCTTCAGAATGAGTAACTGGTTGAAAAAGCACAGTCACTGATTGCAAGCAAACATGTAGCTGGGAATGAATAAGAAGACAGGCGAGTACATACCTAACTTCAGTCTTGTGTTCATTTCAGACTCAAGGGTAGATACTGTTAAACAGTAATAATTACCACCAAGTCCCTTTGCAAATGTATTGTGCGAAAAAAGAAATATTTCGCAGTTTTAACACAGATGCATCTCCTATCTGCTTCTCTTCATGTTACATAACTCTACTGGCCCTTGAGTTACTGTTTCTTGTCCCTGAAGATCCTGTGAACAACAAATATAGTTTCCACACAGAACCGATATAGTTCATACACAAAGCTGTAAAAGGGTGCTTACACATAACCAGTATGTTTCGTACATGAAACCAGCATAGTACACACTAAAATCCAATAATGTTCAAGAGTAAAACTTACATATTACCCAAATGAAACCACTATATGACGTGCATGAAAACAATATAGTGTATACCCAAATGCATTGCTAGACCAGCAGTATATGAACACAAGCCAATATACTTCATACGCAAACCGACAGCAAGCGAGCATAAACTGATGCAGTTCACTCACAAACCAATAACAAACGCACTGGAACCAGTGATATACAAATGCAAATCAATATAGTTCATGTGCAAACTTGTGGTATATATATAGAAACTGATATAGTTCACACATAAACCGATAATATACAGACACAAACCAATATACTTCATATGAATGAAACCAGTAATGTATGCACTCAAACCATTAAGTATACAAGCAAACCTATAGTAAATATTCATAAACCAATAGTGTTCACATGTAAACCAATAGATTATGCACAAAACTATGTGATTTATGGCTTGTTTGGCCCCTCACAATAAAAGTGTCATCATTGCTACTGGGAAAATCTGAGCTACACCTACATGCACTTTACAATTATAGAACTCTTTCAAGTTTAACTTTTCTTTCTAAAATACTTCATTCTAAAAAGTAGTTATCATGCATCTTACCTTATGCATCACAATTTATCTCAGAAATTCCAGTGCTTCTTTCAAACCAGTGACATTCTAATATTCTGATGAAGGAAATGCTATAGTAGTTATGCTGTTAGATTTAAGTGCAGCCTTTGACACCATTGATCACTCTATTCTGTTTTATAGACTGGAAAATTACATTTTTAGGTTGTGTCCTTGCATGGTTTGGTTTTTATTTATTAAATCAATTTCAGTTTCTAGAGAAATTGCTGATAGCACTACATCATTATATTTCTAAGTTATGAAGAAATACAGAAAGTACAGGACTTAGTATTTTTATCTTTACTGTTTTCACTTTACATGCTTCTAATAGGAGTTATCAATAAAAAAATATACAGTAACATTAATTTTCATTGCTTTGCAAATGATACCCAGCTGTACCTTTCTTTTAAACCAAATGATGTTTTTCTGATATTGTCCCTAATTAATTGTGTTAGTAAATTAAAAGAGTAGATAGTTGAAAAATACTTTTCTCTAAATACAGAAATAAAAGAAAATATTTTTTATTGGGGGAGTAAAAAGAGCAACAATATTCTGTTGCTTTTTAACTCAGTTGGTCTAAATATTAGTTTTACAGAATCACCATGCCACTTAAGCATTTTCTTTAACACCAGTATAAAAACCTGTTTTTCCAGCTGAAAAATATTGGAAAGTAAAGACAGTGTCTAAATATAGACAGATAGATATTGTGTATACTGAAATATGAATGAATTAATTTCTTTCTAGTAGGATTGACTACCTCTACCTTATTCACAGGCTATTCAAACTATTCCATATGTAATTTTCAGCTCATTCAAAATGCTGCTTCAAGAATAAATACATAAACCAGAAAGTACAACCATATACCTCTTGTCCTTAAGTCTTTACACTAACTTTCATGTAAAGTGTAGGAGTGATTTCACATAAAGCCTTAAATGGTCATGGGTCTGCTTTTCAATCTGAGTTTATCATTACTTAAAAACTATCAATTCTTAAGAGCTTAATATTCTGGCCTACTAAATATTCCAAGGATTAACAAAACAATTGTGGGAGTTTCCACTTTTAGCTGTAGGACCCCTAAACTGTTGGATGATCTGGCTGCTTATGTAACAGTTGCCCTTTGGTCTCAGCTTTTACATCCAGACTGAAGACTCACTACTTTGTTCTAGCATACCCTGACTAGAGCTGCTGATAAGTCACACATTTTGCATTTCTGTTTGCTCCTCATTTATATTAAAGTATAAGTAATACAATATTTATAAACCATAGTGCTACTGCTTTACTTTCAAGCTGTTGTCCTGCCTATGAGAAAGATGTCTGAGATACTGAAAGCCTTGGAATCAAAAGACGGAAACATTCTGATGTCATACTAGATGGCTCAGGACTGACTGTACTGTATAATGTCTAGGAGGGGCTAGATAGCCAGTTGGCCAAGGTCTCCAGGACTTTAACTATGTTTGACTTTGTCCGTTACAACTGATCGTGTACCAACTAGAGGTTCAATTTCTTCAGGAAATTTCAGAAAATGCTACTCACTGAAGGTTTTGTTTTTCTCTCCTCTCCTCTGTTGTCATCTGTCCATCAATCAATGATAATGTTGACAGACAGGCATCATTAGGTTCCATTTTTGTTAATCAATTTTGTGTGTTTAAACAAACCTATATATTTATGTGCATACATTGTGTAATTAATAATTACATTTTGCTTGTGAACTTGTTACAACACTCTGAATTGAACTGAATTAAATACTGCCCTAAGTTTCAAATTCTTTAGCTGCTAATAGCCATTTAAATTCTATCTAAGGATACACTCAACAATGCCAAGATGTATCAAGTTTAAAGCACTTTCTCTGGCATGTTTCATGGCTCCTGGAAGCTCATTAAAATACTATCTATGTACTGAAATTTCTAGATGTCAAATATGCCACCTTTTTGTTTGAGTGCTTTTTCTTGTCTCCCAACCTGAGATCTGTACAGCTATATTGCACAAGATACAGTAAACTCTTGAGATTTCACCAAACCCGAGAAACACCACAGAGATTAAGCACAATAACAAGAAAGGGAAAACAATAACTGAAATTTTCATATTCCTAAATCCACAATTGGCTTACCTAATAGAGGGTTGATACTGTATACGTAACATTCTGCAGAGTGGCTTGCCCACTTGATGAAGTCTCCAAAAAGTGCCCAAGCACTAAGGCGTTTAATTTTTGTGACTAAAGAGATTATCTTATGAACAAGAGTATACCATGGGTATGCTTTTCCAAGTCGCTGGGGCTACATACAAAACCCGGAGATCTTAAAAATAGCATTGTTTTTAAGAGTAATTAAGAGACTGCTTTAATCCTGAATCTGAAATTTTTATTTCATTAAACCTTTATTTTCAAGAAAGACTACTTGTTGGACAAACTTAAAATAATACATTCTTAAGTAACATGGTGTGTAGGAACTGTACATCACCACATTGATGCACTTTCTACAACTCCCACTGTATGCTCTGCGAAAGCATCCACAACTATCAAAGTAATACCAACACTAGATGACATTAAAACATGACAAATATAGTAATTTAAAAAAAAAAAAAAAAGCAAACATTTGCATTTGGGTGGGAAGTTGCTCCAAACTCCCTTTGGCTATTAGTTATTCCAGCCATTGAATCACATTTAGGATCAGAGGCACCACAATTGCCTTAATCAAAATCTAGTGTATACATCCTGGAGTAATCAGAAAAGGGTTAGACAACACAATCCAAAGCTGGGGTGTCTGCCTTCTAGTGCTTGGAGAAACATGCCATGTTTCAAATCAGGACATGCTTTTTTTTACTTCTATTGTAGCGTTCTTGTCAAAAATCCTACTACCTCACTGACACATACTTATACTAGTATGGCTAGGTGTATAGTCCATGAATTAACAAGGGTCCAGAAGATTAGATGAAAGTCAAAATACAAGCAAAGGCCATATCCAGAAAATGAAAACAATCTGTTGTCAAGCCCAAACTCAATCTCTAAATCAATGTTTAAAGTTGTTGCAGTTAATTCAAAAGCCAGAAAACCAGTCACAAAGTAAAGTTTGTTAAATTCTCAAAGGTATGGCTCTGGAAAGTCGAAAAATCTGGACCTTTTAAACTGTCACACTGTAAGTTTCCTATAGTATCCTTGGTATTGTGGCAACAGCTACCTCAAAAATGGTGGCATCTACAAAAAAAAAAATTATTGATATTAAATATACCACAGACACAGAAACTGAAGAGAAATTCCATACATTCCAAAACTTAAGGTAAGTATAGAAAATATCCAAAATGCATAACAGAAATCAGAAAATATTAACAATACCAAAACACAACACATGTACAGTATAGTACACTCATGAATTACTCTGTGCCTGTCCTAGAAAAACTCAGAAAGCCTGCAATCTTTGGAGACATTTTTTAAATTCCTAAATATATATTAGGATGTGATATCACACACAGAAAATATGGATCACAAAGAGAGAAAAACAACATAATAAAACAACATGAATCTTGCCTTGTTCAGATCTAGCCAAACAAATGCCAGATATCTGTTTAGTAAGACTGGACAGCTTTTTCTTGTTTCTCAGAAACACACACATATTGTTGTTGGATGCCTTAGATTAAAAACTTTTTTTAAATGGGTAAAATTCAATAACTTCTTGTAGATGGCAAACATGTATTTCCTTGTCTGTGAGCACATCTGGTTCTGGGTGTACTCCAAAATGGCAGCTGCCACTAAAACATTCTATAACTTATTAGTCCTTCCCTATGCTGGTTCTTTTAATATGTAAAGGGCAAAGCATTAAGAAAACCTCTTTGCAAGCTATGCTTAAACAAGTCACTATAAACGGTTGTTCAGTGCCTCAGCTGTAATAGCTCTATGAGAAATTGCAGTTTCATATAATGCTTCTGTCACATTACCATATAACTAATACTTGTTTAACAAATGGGGCGACAAGAAAAAAAAATCTTGTCTACAATTTTTTCTGTACACTCCTTCTGGCTGCCATTGCTATATCAATGTATTTAATTCATAAAATGCCAACAAGTAAATGAAAATTGACAAAACAGAAATCTCACAAAGTTGAAAAAGATATTATAATGATTGTGGACAGGTCAGCAGGATGTCTGAAGTGGCGGAGTTGGCTGGAGCAGTCGAGTATAATTCTGGCCTGAGTAGCATGCCTTGTGGGGACCTAGAAACCAAGAACTTATTAAGAAAAACTTTGGAGGTTATTCTTTATTGCTTAGGTCCATCAGCCTTACTGTGTGGTTTCTGGCATCTTTGGGAAGGTTCTTGACTTAGATTTGTTCACATAGCTGGGAAACGTTTGGTGTTGCCAATGATCACAGGTGAGGGGTATGAAGCAGGCCCAGAAGTATAAATGCTTAGGCAGAGGAACAGGAAGATGAGAGCTTGTGGAACTTTGAAAGATCAGATCAACATTGATGCATGTCGGTGGAAGGAGCTGGCTGCCTCAGCTGCCTACCACACCTACACTGTCAAAACTGCAAAATCTATTTTTCATATTATTATAAAGATACTTGTGATTGAACATTTGAAGAAGTTTTAGCAGGTTGTTTTAAAGTTGTGGGTTCCTGTTCACAAGAGGTCAAAATCGAACAGAGGACTTTTTGTGCAGCCACATCTGAAATGAGACATTACTATTATATATACAAAAATCATTGTTTTACTTGTCAGCCTACCATACAGATACAACAGTAAGTAGCATTTCTGTATTTATTTCATATATTTCTATGTAGATTATCTGCACTGTGAAAAGCAATGCAGATTCATAAAAAGTATGGCTTGCTATGATTTCCATTGATGTGAAATCATCTTGTTTAGGAGTGCATGAGCTGCTTTGCAAGCTATCAGTTGATCATCTTTAAAGTTTCTGTCATATAGTTTCATACATATTAACAAAATCCTGTATGAGGATATATGAAAATATATTACTGTGTTGAGTCTCAGGACACCCACAATAATTTATAATCAAAATTATTTATATGGAGAGTAAATGGTTACTTCCTTGTCAAAACACTATGTAACATTACAATAAACACAACCATTAACAGAATAAATATAAATAAAATGTCTTGTGTTTTTAAAAAGTCACTAAATTGTGTAGCCTCCCTTTGAATGCAAAACCAAACCAATTAACTTTGGTACGCTGCTGTTTTAATCTTTCAGGTGGTCTTGTGGTAAATCTTTTCCATGTCCAAGTGATTCTACACAGCATTAATTATATTTTGAGGTTGGTATTCTGAGGTAGTTTATGTTCTGTCTGGAAAGATCTATTGTAAGTATAATTTAAATGTCTCTGCAGTGCGATTTGGGTCATTACTGTTCTGAAGGATGATGGTTTTTCAAGTCATTTGATGACGGTATAGTAAGATAAACTAAAATCTGCTTATATTATTCAGAATTTATCAAGAAGACCAAGACAGCACTGTAACCATTTTTTAAAGAAAGCTGCTCACAGACATCAATATACTTTATGCCAACTCTTCTTCTGGCATAGTGGCATCTTTGGCAAATTCCAGTTTGGAATTTGACTGCTCTCTGTAAGATTTTCTGCCATTGGTTGTTGCTTCACGCTTTATGGCCTTTTGCATACTGAAATCTCCTCTGCTTGTTGTTTTTCTACTAGATTGGCTTCTTAGGTACAACAAAATTCATAAAGTGAAGTTGCTAACAAGTAAACCTTCACTTTCTCTGTTTATGGTTTAGAGATGTGGCAATAGACTATTTTTTATCAAATAACCAAAACACATAATTGTTTTTTTATTTACTTTTTTTTTTTTTTGTTATTTTTTGATTTTATTTACCTTTTTGTTGAGCTGATATGTCATGTGACCGTGCTTGGGTTGTCAAGTGATCAATTTCCCATCTCTTAGCGGCACTTCATGAGATTGCGTGTCCCAATTGGTCAAGATTCTTGTGAATGTGGGTCAACCTGAGGGTCAAGCCAATTACCTTGAGGTTAAATATGTCAGTTTTTCCAATGTTCAGTATCCCTCAGTGGATAAATTAAAAAAAAAACATCCTTATGTGAAATAGCTGTGAAAATGGTCAGAAACTGCACAATTAGGTGGCGTTTCAATACTTTTTGTTTTCTGTTTCTGTTTGTCTGCATCACATTCAATTCTCCTGGTATTTCAACCTCACAATAATCCCCTGTGCCTTTGTCCTTACCACACATTTGTTGTAAGAAACAAACTAATACAATTTACTCATAGCATGAGGATAAAAAAAGATGGAAATTTAAGTTTATTTAGCTGTAGGACAATAACATACCTTGCAAAACTCAAATGTAAATGAGTTTGGCTTTCTGTCCATTTCTGCCATACAGGGAAAATACAGTAAACCTCTGAATCACATCCCCTGTCTTAATTGTCTGAAGAATTGCTTGAGGAAACATTACTAAATTACAATTGGCTTTTAAATGCTTTTATAAGATTTCTGGTCATTTACCTGGTTGAACTTTCTCTATTTTATAAGTTCCTCTGTGCCTGTTTGTTTTGTTACAACAGTGTTGATTTTCTTTCCATCTGTTCTGCCCTCACATTTTAACTTCCTCAAATTTAACAGAAGAAGCTTATAAAAGCTAAAGATTTACCAATCGCACAAGCTGTTACTTTCATTTCAATTAATACAAACAGCCAAAAAAGCATCTGCTAATATACAGTATTTGCTAGTTTTACCCTAACTAGAAACCCAAAGTACTGTATAAACAGTAATATACTAATTCTTATTCATTTCTTGTTGTCTGAATACTGAAGATAATACTTTATCTTGATTCTTTCAGGGTCCATGGAGAGATTTTCACTGGTTCACATGGATTGAGAGCAATGAATATGCATTATGTTCCTATGTGTACGTCTCTCTCTATCTCTGTTTAGTCGCACCTTACTGCACTTACCCATGGTACACTTGGCAATATTTCAGGCTTCACACAGTGATCCTCTTTTGCTAGCATAAGATAAGTCTACTGAGAGTTGGTGATCAGCAGTGAACCAAATGTGTTGCTTTTATATATTCTACGTGTCAACCAAATCCAACTCCAATATAAGCCTTCTTCCACTGGCTCTAGATTATCACTTAGTGTTGAGCTACGTTATGGTCATTTCTGTTAATAATAAATGTAATAAACAGTGCGAGACTAAGGTGTATCTGACCATGAATGCATAAGTTTAAGCAAGTTAAGTCAAGTCATTTATTTATATAGCACATTCACCCAAAGTGATTTCCAGTTTAAAAAGAGTTGAATAAAAAGTACTACATACATAGTAAAATATATAAATAAAATAAGAAAAATAACAAAATAGAATATAGAATATACAAATAACATGAAAGCATGCATGCAAGAAGTAAGAAAATACAAATTAAAATAAAATTAAAATTAAATGTAAAGCAATAAACAACAGATTAAGAAGAGGAGGGTAACAGTTATTAAACAGAGATGAAAAGTAACATATTAGTGGACTTGACAAACACCCTAGGAGAACCTCATGATGAAATGAAAGCAAGGGGGAAAATGTGAGTCTTTAATTTAGATTTAATCTCATCAATAGTAGGGCAACACTTAATGTTGGATGGGAGACTATTCCAAAATCTAGGGGTAGCTACAGAGAAAGCCCGGTCAATTTTGGTTTTGAGACATGAGTGAAGAACTCAGAGGAACCGTTGTGAGGATGATCTAAGAGAGTGGGGGACTGAATACAGAAATAACAGATCTGAAATGTTATTTAGGGGCTAATCTACTGAGTGCTTTAAAAACAAATAGCAGAATTTTAAAATCCACTCTGTATTTCACAGTTAACCAGTGCAAATGAGCTAGAACAGGAGTGACATGCTGTCTTTTCATTGTTCCAGTTAAAAGTCTATCAGCAGCATTTTGAATCATTTGAAGTGTAGAAAGTGTGAAACAGGACAGGCCCATATACAGGGAATTACAGTAGTCTACCAAGAGGTGATAAAAGCATGGATAACAATTTACAGGTTCTTATGAGTTTAACTTGGCCATAGTTCTAAGATGATAAAAGCTGCCCTTTACAGCACTGCTGACTTGTTTATTAAAATTCAAAGAAGCATCTGAAACACAGTGAGGTTTTTAACTTCATTATGCAGATTTACAGACAGTGGACCAAGCATTCTGGGTGGGCCAAATAAAATCACTGTAGATGATCTGCTGTGCAGTGGAGCAGCCGAAAGAAGAAGAAGAAGAAGTACTTTTGTATTCATTTACTAGAAGCAAGTTCCTTGCCATCCAGCATTTAATATCATCTAAGCAAATGAATATGTTCTTCAAAGATCAGACACTATCACCTGTAACTGGTAGGTAAAACTGTGTGTCATTTGCATAAGAATGTATAGTAAAATTATATTTTTCAAAGATATAGCCAAAGAGTATCAGTGAGAATAAAAGTGGCCCCAAATTGAACCTTGGGGAATGCCACATTTAATGGGATTGGAGGATGGGGAACATCAGTTACCTATTCTGACTGAGAAGCTTCTTTCTCTCAGGTAGGAGGTAAACCATTTTAAAACTGGTCCCTGCAAACTAACTTCCACCTCCAAGCGTTTTAGAAAAATGTCATGACTGATTGTGTCAAAAGCTGCGCTAAGCAGAACTAAAACTGCACAAGAACCAGAATTGATAGTGAGAACATTTTCATTCTGTACCTTTAGTATGGCATATTCTGTGCTATGCAATACTCTAAAGCCAGACTGGAATTTGTCAAAAATGTTAAACATGTTCAAACAGGAGGAGATTTGGGAGAATACAACACTTTCTAATATCTTGGAAATAAACAGTAGCTTGTATATTGGCCTGATTTTTTTATGGCCACTGGGGTCTAGGCTAGGTTTCTTCAATATAGGTTGCACATTTAAAACTGGAAGGTATGACTCCTCTAGTTAATGAACTATTAATTACAGCCAAAATAAGCAGTCAGATTGTAATAAAAACTTCATTAAAAATATGTGAAGGTGTAATGTCTAGGGGGCAGGCAGTAAGTGGCATTAATTTTGAGACCACCTCAGAGAGCTGGGCAGATGACACTGGCTGAAACTGCTGGAGGTAGCTAAATGGATGATGTGTCTCTGAGAAATCCGTGTCTAGGGATGAAATGTTAGATCTTATGTTGGCAACTTTGTCAATGAAGAAATTCAAAGACTTCTGACAGGTTTTAGTAGTAGATGCAAAGGTAACAGCAGCAGTAACAGCAGGAGGATTTAAGATGGAGTTAAATGTGCTGAATAATATTTTAGGTCTGTAGGCATTTGTATTGATTTATTCAGTGTAATATTGTGCATTAACTGTCTTAACTGAGCTTTAGTAAAGCCTTAAACAATCTCTTAAAATTTCATATGAGACCCGAAGTTTGTCTCTTTTCCACTTACGCTCTGCCCTTCTGCAATCTCATCTAAGAGCACGGGTGAAGTCATTCAGCCAGGAATTCCAACATTCTTTATCCTTGGAGTTTTTAGTTTTAAAGGAGCTACTGTATACAGTCCAGAGTGTGAGAGCAAGATGAGTTGAAAAGAGAGACTAATTTCTCAGTATCACTGCATGAGAGAAGGCTATCTGAGATAAGAGGTAAGTGAGTAAGCATTAGTGTATTAGTAAAATGAGAGGCTGTGGTAGAGTTTATTAATCGGTCAGGAACATAGAAATGGGATAAGGTGGGAAGGAGACAAGATAATGTTAATTCAGACACAATAA